>NW_027617547.1:102500-110460 GCF_964187855.1 Myxine glutinosa | reverse complement strand
AACACAATACGACACCAGGGGTTCAGTTCTCAAGACCTCCGGAGGAGGTTATATTAAGGCGGAAGGTTAGATTACAGGGACAAGAGGGAAACATAGGAAGGTGGGCACTTAAACACACTTATATTAACCCCAACAGACGACAAATAAACGGGACAAGGCTCACTCACACGGGGTTTGATGGCAAGGAAATCGGGTAGCGATCGCTCCAGGTGCACCTGGGCTCAGGGCAGGATCACGTACGGTCCAGTTTAAGAGATGCGGTGGAGGTATTGCAGCGCTCGAGGGGTGGCGACTTCTCTCTCCAGGCTGGGGGCGCATCTGACTCAGCGCTCGCAGGTGGCTTTCCTTCTCCAAGCTGGGTGCGCATCTCTCGTCACATCCGGCGCGGGGCCGCGTATATCCGGCGGGGAGTGACACGCCCTCGGCTCGTTAGCTCCGCCTCGTGGAATCGGCACGTTGCTTCTCATTGGGTGCGTGCGGGGGGGTTTACCAGGCTCCGCCCTTGACGAGGAGCTGACAAGGAGCCCCTTCGTGGTAACCCCGTGGAGCGCATGGTCTGGAGCTAATCGAGCCGGTGTGAGGACGCATCCTCCCCCGCTCCGCCGCCATCTCCTCTGTTGTTGTTGTAATTGTTGGGGAAGAAGATGGAAGGAGGTATGGGAAAGGTCCTAAACTCACTACTGATGCCATATAATCACATTCTGGTGCAACGAAGAGTCATAATTAATGGAGACGAGGCCTTAACTGACATAGAATAAGAATAACTAGGAAGATGTCCGAAAGTTGTCTACGTGTGGTGCGGTGGACCTGGGCACGACATTTAATGGGGGAATAAGGGGAAGGTCGGCTCTACTGATTGTTATTTACATGCAATGGGACTAGGGAATGGGGGATTGGGGAAAGTTGGGGAGTATTGGAGAAAATAGGGGAATATTTACAAGCGGATATGGAGGCCAAATTCCATATTCGCAACATTGCACCCTTCTCTACCCTCGGGGCGTCCCGACCCGATAAATTTTTACCTACTTTAGTGTGGCACGCAATGTAGTTCCCTCTACTATTAACTCTACCCTGAGTGCGACAGTTTTACAGATATTCACAAATGAGTAAATATGTCCCCCTGCGACGTTGCACCCTTCTCCTCACAGAAACACACCCACAGGATAACCGAATCCGGAAAGAATTCTCAAACTAAACATACAGCCGGTAGGGAGCATTATTTACAAGATTACGCTGATATCTACACTACGATCCAGGACCTGTCTTTGGAGGAACACATGCAGATGTTATGCATAGAGAGAGCGCGCTTGCCAGCATCGATACACCAACCCACGAGTGCTCTGTGGCCGACGGCCTTTAATAACGTGCAGAGCACCCTTCCCGAGCATCAACAGCACCACCCCACCACCAATCGGTGCAGTCACCATTGTTCATTGGAATAAAAATAAATTCGACAACCCCTAACCCTGCAGGTGTCTCTTGCTCTTCTTGTGGTGCACTTGGTGGTGTTAACTATTAGTGGTTCACCTGTATGGCATAGGTGCCACGTTGATCCATAGGTCCATCCCCGGGTGGTGCTTGGCCGCAAACGAACTGCGGTCCATTGTGGGTGGCCACAAACATTGCGGTCCATATGGTGTATCGATCCCGGCAGCAAACAGCGAAAGTGCAGGCCCACAACTGCGCAGCCAGCACCTCTCTCTCCTCTCTCTCTACCCCAAAGCCAGATCCTCGGAGGTGGGAGACAAAAGAAGAAACAAGTGAGTAAGGTGGTAAGGGCGCAAAAGTGCACGCAATGTAAGGTGATGCACACTGGGGGCACATGGGAACCAGGTGAGACAGGTACGTTCCTATCGTACGCCCCCCCCCACCAGGTAACCTACATGGCCCCTCCCTTACCCCTTACTGTATCCACACAACACAACACTACCCATAAACATCTACTTTACAAATCAACAAACATCCCTACTGTCTTCCCCGTTCCTCCCATAAACCAAATTCGTCTTCTCTCCCTCCTAACCAATCAAATTTGCCATTTTCAACTCTCATCAAAATTTGCCATCTCCAACTCAACATCAAAATTTGCCATCACCAATTCATCATCAGTCCCTCCTAGGGAGGGAGAGATGGAATCACCCCAATGTCTCATCCACGTCGTGATGCGTCTCACAAATCCAACAGCAATCTCATTTCCTGCACACAGAACAAAGAAAACACAGGTGTGGAGTCATCATCATCACCACAGGTAAGTGGCTGTATGGTGCGACAGGTTCTTCAATCCTAACTATTTCCTAAATGACTTTAACAACTTTACACTACCCGGGGGCTTTCTCCGGCCAAACCATTGGCCCTCTTACACTATGGGTTCTAAAAACCAATTCCCATTGGCCAAACTGTGGTGCTCTTCAATTTGGGGTCTCACTCCCCCGATTCATCTCCCGGTGCCCTCGCACAATTTCTGGGCTGCGGCGTGTACCTCTCCCAGTGGGTCTACCCACCTGCACACCTCCACCACTGCAGTTGCCTCCGAGCTTACCTGCTCCTTGCCCTAACCTAACTACCTGGGGAAGGCCCTCTGGCACTCTCCCCACTCGGTGCCCTCTCTGGCACTGGGCTGCCCGATCCACACCCGGGATCCTCAGGCACCCACTCACAACTACCGGCTCCCAGAGCCCACCTGCGGCCTCACCTGGCCGACATCCTCACAGTGGTGGAGTGCCCAACCAACTACACACACTAACAGGCTACACGCCCAGCCATTTCCACAACACTAATGCACCCATTCACAACACCATTCTGCAACCGCACCACAAATGCCAATATCCAACCACAATTTACCTGCACCCTCTACCTAACACTTACACTACCCGCCCCGGGTACTCGTGAAAGGGGTCCACTCTTCCCCCATCCACACCTTCGCACCATGCACACCACTCCGTACCACTCACTCCAACTCTCTCCACACACCTGTACCTGCACACCTGTGCTCTCACACTTGGTGCCACCGGCACCCTTCTCTCCCCAAGCGCATTCGCGCTGATCCACAACACTCACTACTCATACACTGCTCCACACACCTGTCCAGTTGCACACCTGTGCAATCACACCTGTTCAATTCTCACAAACACGGCATCATCTCAGCTAACTACTCCCTTCTGAAACTTGCGCTTCCCAGTCGTCCCTTTAAACTATTGCGCTCCCTCGTCATTATAATCCACACTAATCTACCTGCGTCCCCACTACAGGTATCAGTCACTAACTAACCTTAACGTTACCTAAGGTCATCTTCTCTAGATCCCTACACACAATATCCTAACCCACCCGGGCTAGTTTTCACTGCCATACACCCCATAAGCTATTGCTCCTTTGCCCCCACTATATGGGAAGGATGGTGGTTTTGCCATCCCACCACATCGGGGGTCTCTCACTACCAATTTCGCTCGTCCAAATCCAACAATTCAAAAATTTTCCAATCACTGCCCATCATCTGCCAATCACTACTGCCAATCCTTTGCCAATCATCAAATTTTGTTTTTCTCTAATTTTGGGTCCAAAACACTAACCTCATCACCCAGTTTACTCACTAATACCTCTCGGTGCGCCAATCCCTGTCCAAAGCCCGGCTTCGTAAAGCCAAGCAATGGATGCTGGTTGTTTTGTGCCAGCGGCTGGATACGTCCGGCACTCGGTGCAGGGACGGGGGCTTACCCGGGCCGAGATCCCATGCATCACCTCGGCGTGGAGCCATCCAATGTCCCGATCTCGACCTGCCGGCACGTCTCAACAAAACGTGGTCGCCATGACGACCCTTTCTATCGGGCTGCCAGCTCCGCCTAGTGGAGCCTGGACGCGGCCGTTCAAAGCGAGGCCCGGCACGCACCGAGGGCCTGCTTCGGCTAAAAGTCGCTCTAACCTCTAACCCGTGTAACGTCGATGCTTCACCTGGACGCTTACACCCCGCAGCCCGTTCCTTGCTCACACATCCAGCCGTTTCCATGCTCCTCGTACCGTTCCTTACACACCTCGGTACACCCATTCCACTCACAGCCTTGGTCACACACCTGACCACCGAACACTTTGGCACACATTCGTTGGTCGCACACCTCACCAAAACACCTCTTCGCGCCCCCTCCTCAGTCACCTCCTCTGTGACAATCACAGGTGTGCTCTCATTCGCACACCCAACCACGTGCCTCACCACCAACTCCAGCGTGCATTCCCACTCACGCTCTACCATTCCAGGTGTGCATCCTTCCATCCCAGGTGTACATCCTCGCTCACCTGTCACAACTAACTCACGCTCCATGTCACTCTCACTACTTTCACCTCCATTCTTGACAGCGCACTCACCCTTACTCTTGACAGCGCAGTCTTTCCCCATGCACCTGTCCGTCACACACCTTTCTCGCGCACACTCTCCCGTTACACCCTCTGTAACACTCACCACAGGTGGACACTCTTCCTTACTTCTGACAGCGCACTCTTTCCTCATGCACCTGTCCGTCACACACCTTCCTCGCGCACACTCCTGCGCACACTCTCCCGTCACACCCTCTGTAACACTCACCACAGGTGGACACTCTTCCTTACTTCTGACAGCGCACTCTTTCCTCATGCACCTGTCCGTCACACACCTTTCTCGCGCACACTCCTGCGCACACTCTCCCGTCACACCCTCTGTAACACTCACCACACCACGCTTCCATGTGCTCCCTCGCACACGCGCTACGACCGACTCACTCTCGCCAGCACCCTCACTCCTTGGCACGCACTTTTTCCTCACACACCCCAGAGTCGGACTTTCTCGCACACCTCCTCTTTCGCACACCAGACCTGTCGCACACTTCACCAGTGGCCTCTCACGAACACCCGGGTCCATCTCGAACCCCAAGCCTCTTAAATCACCTGGCGCATCATACGCACGACCATATTGGTCACCACTTACACCGGGTCCTCTTCCTCTTCGCTTCTCCTCCATCACCTGCGAATCCCTCATCCGGTTAACGAGCACATCACGATCCAAACACAGACTTTGGACCAATTCTTTTATCTCCTCTTTTATCTCTTTGTTATCCCCTCTCCGTCGCTTCTTAATTTCGCTCACCCCTTCTTCCACTTCTTCTAATTTGTGCCTCACCTCTTTTATTCCCCGGTACGTCTCCTCAAGCTCGTCCTCCAAGGCTACCTTGACCGTTTCCATGTGCGTCCTCACCTGCCGGTCCTTCGTCTCCATTACCTCTTTCACCTCGTCCAACTTCGTTGTCAGTCCCTCACGTACCATCTGACATTCCCTCTTCGTCGCTACCAAGTCGTTTTTAATTTCTTTTTGTGTCGCCTTTAAACCTCCTAATACCGCAGTGTTCCTTTGAACCTGCTCCACTAACTCCGTCTGTCCCACCGTCAGCTGCTCCACCTCCTGCGTCAGGTCCTCTATGCCCCCTTGTAACTTTACAGTCCCCTTTCTCACCTCCTTCTCCATGTGCTCCTTACAGTGCCTCACCTCCTCGCGCACTCCTCCGACCTCCTCACTCACTCCTCCTCTGATCTGCTCTCCCATCACTTGCATCTCCTGCCCAGATGCCACCCTCATCTGCTCCATTTCCTCCCTGTGAGCATCCAGTTTGGTTTCTACCCCCATTCTGACCCCCTCTATCTGCTGCTCCATTTGTTTAACTTCCCTTTCCGCTTGGTCCCTCATGTCCCTCAATTTGCCTTCCATACTGTTTTCTAACCCCTCTAACCCATTTTTCACTCCCTCTATTTGATTCTCTTGAGCGGCCATTCTGTTTTCTACCCCCGTTAACCCAGTTTTCACTCCCTCTATCTGATTCTCCTGGGCAGCCATTCTATTTTCTACCCCCTCTAACCCATTTCTCACCTCTTTTATCCCATTGTCTAACCCCTCAAAATTTTTGTCTAACTTCTCAATTTTCTTGTCTAACTCCTCAAAATTATTGTCTAACTTCTCACCGGTACCCCTCATTTGGCCCTCTAATCGCCCACTATCAACCCTCATTTGGCCCTCCATCCTATCCATTTTTGCATTCAGTTGGGTCAAGAATAATCTGAGGTCAAACCCGGTTTGCCCAGCGTCCCCAGCCGCCACCGCAGGCTCGCCCTCCGCGGCGCCGCTATTTTGGGACCCTTCAACCACGTGAGCGAGCGCGCCATTTTGCGCGCCCGCTACTTCGTGCGTGACGGCGCTATTTTGCGAACCTGCCGCCCTCACTGCTTCGCTCTCCTCATGTCCCTCAATTTGGTCCTGGACCGACCCTGCTTCACTCTCCCCTACCGGACCCCAGCCGTCTTGATCCGCCATAGCGCGACTTGCAAAATTCGAGTTTCGTAAAACAAATCCAAATTTTTTTTTTTCGTTATAATTCCGTCGAGCGCAGTACGCGCTCCGAATCGATTTTCCCTCCCAAAATTTGGGCCTAATAAATTTAGTCCCGGGTTCGAATTCCACTCCTCGACACCAATTGTTACAGACGTGGCTTGGATGTTATTTACCGAGCGGTTTTATGGTATGACCACGTCTGCACAAGTTACCCGATTGTGCCCGAACGTTGACTAATCGCGCTATGCTAGACCAATGAAGGAAAAAGAAGACACCCGGCTGGATCACAATAACACAATACGACACCAGGGGTTCAGTTCTCAAGACCTCCGGAGGAGGTTATATTAAGGCGGAAGGTTAGATTACAGGGACAAGAGGGAAACATAGGAAGGTGGGCACTTAAACACACTTATATTAACCCCAACAGACGACAAATAAACGGGACAAGGCTCACTCACACGGGGTTTGATGGCAAGGAAATCGGGTAGCGATCGCTCCAGGTGCACCTGGGCTCAGGGCAGGATCACGTACGGTCCAGTTTAAGAGATGCGGTGGAGGTATTGCAGCGCTCGAGGGGTGGCGACTTCTCTCTCCAGGCTGGGGGCGCATCTGACTCAGCGCTCGCAGGTGGCTTTCCTTCTCCAAGCTGGGTGCGCATCTCTCGTCACATCCGGCGCGGGGCCGCGTATATCCGGCGGGGAGTGACACGCCCTCGGCTCGTTAGCTCCGCCTCGTGGAATCGGCACGTTGCTTCTCATTGGGTGCGTGCGGGGGGGTTTACCAGGCTCCGCCCTTGACGAGGAGCTGACAAGGAGCCCCTTCGTGGTAACCCCGTGGAGCGCATGGTCTGGAGCTAATCGAGCCGGTGTGAGGACGCATCCTCCCCCGCTCCGCCGCCATCTCCTCTGTTGTTGTTGTAATTGTTGGGAAAGAAGATGGAAGGAGGTATGGGAAAGGTCCTAAACTCACTACTGATGCCATATAATCACATTCTGGTGCAACGAAGAGTCATAATTAATGGAGACGAGGCCTTAACTGACATAGAATAAGAATAACTAGGAAGATGTCCGAAAGTTGTCTACGTGTGGTGCGGTGGACCTGGGCACGACATTTAATGGGGGAATAAGGGGGGGGTCGGCTCTACTGATTGTTATTTACATGCAATGGGACTAGGGAATGGGGGATTGGGGAAAGTTGGGGAGTATTGGAGAAAATAGGGGAATATTTACAAGCGGATATGGAGGCCAAATTCCATATTCGCAACAATATATATATTCCATATTCGTACGGGCATGCCCGTACTATATATATATCTAAAATTATATCCCCCCCCCTATTTACATGAAATGGTTTGGTCCAAAGCGAACGGCTTGCGAGTGGTGACAATCCCCCCCCTCTATTTACATGCAATGGTTCGGTCCAAAGCGAACGGCTTCCGGAGTTTGGTAAAGAAATCGCCATCGCGTACACAAACGCGCAGGAAAGCGAATGAATCGCAAATTCGTTTTTATTAGTTGTAAAACATAATGCCCAATTATTCAATTAGCGCCAACGTATTTTGGCTGTTTGCAATTTAATCGCAAGGCAAAGTAGAAAGAGAAGAGGGAAAAAAAGAAAAGCCTT
>NW_027617547.1:0-97500 GCF_964187855.1 Myxine glutinosa | reverse complement strand
GCACTTGTGATAGTGTTGAAAAACCACTTTTCGCACTTGTGTTAGTGTTGAAAAACCACTTTTCGCACTTGTGTTGGTGCAGGAAACCACTTTTGCACTTGTATTAGTGTGGAAAAAACAATTTTTGCACTTGTGATAGTGTTGAAAAACCACTTTTCGCACTTGTGTTAGTGTTGAAAAACCACTTTTCACACTTGTGTTGGTGCAGGAAACCACTTTTGCACTTGTATTAGTGTGGAAAAACCACTTTTCGCACTTGTGTTAGTGTTGAAAAACCACTTTTCGCACTTGTGTTAGTGTTGAAAAACCACATTTCGCACTTGTGTTGGTGCAGGAAACCACTTTTGCACTATATTAGTGTGGAAAAAAACACTTTTTGCACTTGTGATAGTGTTGAAAAACCACTTTTCGCACTTGTGTTAGTGTTGAAAAATCACTTTTCGCACTTGTGTTGGTGCAGGAAACCACTTTTGCACTTGTATTAGTGTGGAAAAAACACTTTTTGCACTTGTGATAGTGTTGAAAAACCACTTTTCGCACTTGTGTTAGTGTTGAAAAAACCACTTTTCGCACTTGTGTTGGTGCAGGAAACCACTTTTGCACTTGTATTAGTGTGGAAAAAACACTTTTCGCACTTGTGTTAGTGTTGAAAAACCACTTTTCGGACTTGTGTTGGTGCAGGAAACCACTTTTGCACTTGTATTAGTGTGGAAAAAACACTTTTTGCACTTTTGATAGTGTTGAAAAACCACTTTTTCGCACTTGTGTTAGTGTTGAAAAACCACTTTTCGCACTTGTGTTGGTGCAGGAAACCACTTTTGCACTTGTATTAGTGTGGAAAAAATACTTTTTGCACTTGTGATAGTGTTGAAAAACCACTTTTCGCACTTGTGTTAGTGTTGAAAAACCACTTTTCGCACTTGTGTTGGTGCAGGAAACCACTTTTGCACTTGTATTAGTGTGGAAAAACCACTTTTCGCAATTGTGTTAGTGTTGAAAAACCACTTTTCGCACTTGTTAGTGTTGAAAAACCACTTTTCGCACTTGTGTTAGTGTTGACAAACCACTTTTCGCACTTGTGTTGGTGCAGGAAACCACTTTTGCACTTGTATTAGTGTGGAAAAAACACTTTTCGCAGTTGTGTTAGTGTTGAAAAACCACTTTTTCGCACTTGTGTTAGTGTTGAAAAACCACTTTTCGCACTTGTGTTAGTGTTGAAAAACCACTTTTCGCATTTGTGTTGGTGCAGGAAACCACTTTTGCACTTGCATTAGTGTGGAAAAAACACTTTTCGCACTTGTGTTAGTGTTGAAAAACCACTTTTCGCACTTGTGTTAGTGTTGACAAACCACTTTTCGCACTTGTGTTGGTGCAGGAAACCACTTTTGCACTTGTATTCGTGTGGAAAAACAACTTTTCGCTCTTGTGTTAGTGTTGAAAAACCACTTTTCGCACTTGTGTTAGTGTTGAAAAACCACTTTTCGCACTTGTGTTGGTGCAGGAAACCACTTTTGCACTTGTATTAGTGTGGAAAAAACACTTTTTGCACTTGTGATAGTGTTGAAAAACCACTTTTCGCACTTGTGTTAGTGTTGAAAAACCACTTTTCGCACTTGTGTTGGTGCAGGAAACCACTTTTGCCCTTGTATTAGTGTGGAAAAACCACTTTTCGCTCTTGTGTTAGTGTTGAAAAAACCACTTTTCGCACTTGTGTTAGTGTTGAAAAACCACTTTTCGCACTTGTGTTGGTGCAGGAAACCACTTTTGCACTTGTATTAGTGTGGAAAAAACACTTTTTGCACTTGTGATAGTGTTGAAAAACCACTTTTCGCACTTGTGTTGGTGCAGGAAACCACTTTTGCACTTGTATTAGTGTGGAAAAACCACTTTTCGCACTTGTGTTAGTGTTGGAAAACCACTTTTCGCACTTGTGTTAGTGTTGAAAAACCACTTTTCGCACTTGTGTTGGTGCAGGAAACCACTTTTGCACTTGTATTAGTGTGGAAAAAACACTTTTTGCACTTGTGATAGTGTTGAAAAACCACTTTTCGCACTTGTGGTAGTGTTGAAAAACCACTTTTCGCACTTGTGTTGGTGCAGGAAACCACTTTTGCACTTGTATTAGTGTGGAAAAACCACTTTTCGCACTTGTGTTAGTGTTGAAAATCACTTTTCGCACTTGTGTTAGTGTTGAAAAACCACTTTTCGCACTTGTGTTGGTGCAGGAAACCACTTTTGCACTTGTATTAGTGTGGAAAAAACGCTTTTTGCACTTGTGATAGTGTTGAAAAACCAATTTTCGCACTTGTGTTAGTGTTGAAAAATCACTTTTCGCACTTGTGTTGGTGCAGGAAACCACTTTTGCACTTGTATTAGTGTGGAAAAAACACTTTTTGCACTTGTGATAGTGTTGAAAAACCACTTTTCGCACTTGTGTTAGTGTTGAAAAACCACTTTTCGCACTTGTGTTAGTGTAGAAAAACCACTTTTCGCACTTGTGTTGGTGCAGGAAACCACTTTTGCACTTGTATTAGTGTGGAAAAAACACTTTTCACACTTGTGTTAGTGTTGAAAAACCACTTTTCGCACTTGTGTTAGTGTTGAAAAACCACTTTTCGGACTTGTGTTGGTGCAGGAAACCACTTTTGCACTTGTATTAGTGTGGAAAAAACACTTTTTGCACTTTTGATAGTGTTGAAAAACCACTTTTCGCACTTGTGTTAGTGTTGAAAAACCACTTTTCGCACTTGTGTTGGTGCAGGAAACCACTTTTGCACTTGTATTAGTGTGGAAAAAATACTTTTTGCACTTGTGATAGTGTTGAAAAACCACTTTTCGCACTTGTGTTAGTGTTGAAAAACCACTTTTCGCACTTGTGTTGGTGCAGGAAACCACTTTTGCACTTGTATTAGTGTGGAAAACCACTTTTCGCAATTGTGTTAGTGTTGAAAAACCACTTTTTGCACTTGTGTTAGTGTTGAAAAACCACTTTTCGCACTTGTGTTAGTGTTGACAAACCACTTTTCGCACTTGTGTTGGTGCAGGAAACCACTTTTGCACTTGTATTAGTGTGGAAAAAACACTTTTCGCAGTTGTGTTAGTGTTGAAAAACCACTTTTCGCACTTGTGTTAGTGTTGAAAAACCACTTTTCGCACTTGTGTTAGTGTTGAAAAACCACTTTTCGCACTTGTGTTGGTGCAGGAAACCACTTTTGCGCTTGTATTAGTGTGGAAAAAACACTTTTCGCACTTGTGTTAGTGTTGAAAAACCACTTTTCGCACTTGTGTTAGTGTTGACAAACCACTTTTCGCACTTGTGTTGGTGCAGGAAACCACTTTTGCACTTGTATTGGTGTGGAAAAAACACTTTTCGCAGTTGTGTTAGTGTTGAAAAACCACTTTTCGCAATTGTGTTAGTGTTGAAAAACCACTTTTCGCACTTGTGTTGGTGCAGGAAACCACTTTTGCACTTGTATTAGTGTGGAAAAAACACTTTTTGCACTTGTGATAGTGTTGAAAAACCACTTTTCGCACTTGTGCTGGTGTTGAAAACCACTTTTCGCACTTGTGTTAGTGTTGCAAAACCACTTTCTGCACTTGTGCTGGCGTTGAAAACCATTTTTCCCACTTGTCTTCGTGTTGCAAAACCATTTTCAGCACTCATGCTGGTGTTGATAACCACTTTTTGCACTCTTGTTATTGTTCACAACAACTTTTAGCACTTGTGTTAGCATTGAAAACCACTTTTCGCACGTGTGTTAGTGTTGAAAACCATTTTCTGCACCTGCGCTCGTGTTGCAAAACAACTTATCGCACTTGTGCTGGTGTTGCAAATCCACTTTCTGCACCTCCGCTTGTGTCGCAAAACCACTTTTCTCACTCATGTGAGGGTTGAAAAATACTTTTCGCACTTGTGTTGGTGTTGAAAACCACTTATCGCACTTGTATTCGTGCGGCAAAACCACTTTTCGCACTTGTGTTGGTGTTGAAAAACCACTTTCTGCACTCGTGCGAGTGTTGATAACCACGTTTAGTACTTGTGTTAGTGTTGCAAAACCACTTTTCGCACTTGTGTTCATGTTGCCAAACCACTTTCCGCACTTGTGCTGGCATTGAAAACCACTTCTCGCACTTGTGCTGTTGTTGAAAACCACCTTTCGCGTTCCTGTTATTGTTCAAAGCCACTTTTCGCACTTGTGTTAATGTTGCAAAACCACTTTTTGCACTTGTGTTAGCATTGCAAAACCATTTTCCGCCCTCATACTGGTGTTGATAAGCACGTTTTGCACTCTTTTTATTGTTCAAAACCACTTTTAGCTCTTGTGTTTGTGTTGCCAAACCATTTTCTGCACTTGTGTTAGCGTTGAAAACCACATTTCGCAAATGTGTTAGTGTTGAAAAACCATTTTCCGCACACGTGCTGGTGTTGATAACCACATTTCGCGCTCTTGTTCGTGTTCAAAACCACTTTTTGCAGTTGTGTTGGTGTTGAAAACCACTTTTTGCACTTGTGTTGGAAAACCACTTTTCGCGCTGGTGCTAGCATTGAAAACGACTTTTTGCACTTGTGCTTGTGTTGCAAAACCACTTTTGGCACTTGTGTTGGTGTTGCAAAACCACTTTCCAAACCTGCTCTCGTGTTGCAAATCCACTTTTCACACTTGTGCTGGCATTGAAAACCACTTTTCGCACTTTTTCAAGTGTTGCAAAACCACTTTTCGCGCTCTTCTTATTGTTCAAAACCACTTTTAGCACTTGTGTTAGTGTTGCAAAACCACTTTTCGCACTTGTGCTTGCGTAGAAAACCACTTTTCGCACTTGTGCTCGTCAGGGTGGAGCTTATTTTTGAACGTTTGAAATATGATCTTCTTACCCTCCCAATATGTTCGTATATATGAAATAAAAATGCAGGCAAAATATGAGCACAATTGAACAATATGTAGGGGTAGCTCAATGATGGTAAAGTTTCTGATACCCCAAAGCTGCGGCCGCCCTTTTATTTCGCATACTACTGATAATAGATTAATTCTGTTGATAAATCAAGAACCCAATTTTAACTACTAAGTAAATTGACACTCTCTCCTATCATCATACACACAACATGCAATCATTGTGGTAAAATTAATTACTGGGAACACAGATAATACCTTTAAATTATAAAACTCTGTGCTCCATTAAATAAATAATTACAGTAGTAATATGTGCATTGTACATACACAATATCTGTTATAATAAAAGAGTAAAATGTTCGTTGAGCTAGAGTCTGCTAGACAATAAATGCTAAAATGAGATGTAGCGCTGACCTGGGAACGCTTATCACCATAGTATCTAAAAGTAAACACTGTACATAGGTGTATCACAGAACACTATTTGAAAATAAAAACGAAGTTATCACAGGCTTTGCAGAGAATCACAGACACAATGGGTGTATAAACATGGTATAATATTATCACAGATTATAGAAGCATAATCATTGTGGTTCAACTGGTTCATATCTATTATCCAACCAATCATCCGAATCCCATTGTTTTTCTGATAAATTGATAATGCAAATTTTCCATGAATTTATATTCCAGACATGTTCAGACTTGTTTACTATTTGGACTCAATGGACTGACTATGCTGACTAAGCAACAGCTGCAACACTTGCAGCAGTATGTTTGTGTAATTGCTTGAGGCATTGTGCTCACTGCTCAGTTATTAATAGAACTGTTTGAATTTTCTTGATTCTTAATTTCTTAATGCTATGTTCTACTTCTTTCAGTTTCATATCTAATTGGAAATGTCATCTGTGGAAAAAGCAACAAGATCTCAAACCAAGTTGTATCTCCTTGGCGACTCTGTGACTGAATTAAGTGGCAGCAAGTTGCCATCATTGCGTATGGCTCTTGGATTCTTCCTACATCACCATCTCGATCTGAAGGAGACCGTAAGACAATCGTCGGATGTTACCATCACGGAAATAGCTAACTTTTGGAAGAAAGCTAGAATCCCGATGAGAGCTCATCAAAACTGCCAAACCAAGCTTGAGCAGACATTTGAAGAATGGCGTCTTCTGAAAAAGAACAAAGCGCGAACGTCACCAACTCAACTCGCGAGAAAGTCGGCTTTTGTTTCCAGGCTTGAAGACCTTTTTGATGTCGCTCATGCTGATGCTCTGACCAATACGTCAGTATTACAAGAAGACAAGGATTTCTTGTTAGCCCAGCGAGAAAAGGGAAGAAGGGGGTCGCTGGCTGGAGTAGATGTAAAGCTTGCTGCGAAGGAGAAAACGGCGTCCAAAAGAGAGGAGGAAATGCTTGCCAGGCGACAGTGAATGGAGCAAATGAAACAGTTAGCAGCTTCTACAGCTGAACTGATTTCATCTGGTTCTGAATCTGAAAACAGCTCAGCAGAAGATAGTGAAAAGATGGAAACTGGGGACAATGCAAGTGAGGGAGCTGCTGGAGGCATCACATTTCAGACACAAAAAAGAAAGAGGGGGCGAAAAACTGTCGTTACTGAAGAACTCGCAGCCGCTCTAGATCGCACAAAAGTGTCAGACCGCAAAGCCGTTTTTGTTATAGCAGAAACTGCCAAAAGCTTGGGACAGAACATTGATGAACTTGCTCTAAACAGAGACTCAATTCGCCGACAAAGAGTACAACACCGAGTCCAGAGATCTGCAAATATAAAGGCGGAGTTTCAGGGTAACGTTCCCCTTGTTGTTCACTGGGACGGCAAACTGATCCTTGATCCAATTGGAAAAGAGAAGGTTGATCGCCTGCCAGTATTGGTTTCAGGGAAAGGAGTTTCTCAGCTACTCACAGTTGCCAAGCTTCCATCTGGAACAGGCGAGGCTCAGGCTGCTGCTGTCTTTGGAGCCATTGAAGACTGGGGCATAGCCGACAGCATCCGAGCTATGTGTTTTGACACGACCAGCTCAAACACTGGTCGGATCGCTGGTGCCTGTGTCCTCCTAGAGCAGAAGCTTGAGAAGGAGCTCTTGTCACTAGCTTGCAGGCATCACATTATGGAATTGATAATTGGTGCAGTGTTCCAAGTGTGTATGGGATTGGGAGCCAAAGCTTCTCCCGAGGTTCCACTCTTCAAACGCTTCCAGGAATACTGGGGATTCACAGACACGGCCAAGTATGAACCAGGGATTGCAGCTGATGACGTGGCAAGTCTAGTGGAAGACATAAAGCAAGGCACTATCGATTACGCCAACAAGCATCTTGAACAGAGTCAGCCGAGAGATGATTATAAAGAATTCTTGGAACTTGTGATTGTCTTTCTCGGTGCTGCTCCTGCCAGAGGAGTGCGATTCATGTCACCCGGAGCAATGCACCACGCCCGCTGGATGTCCAAAGTAATATACTGTCTCAAGATCTGGATGTTCAAGGCTCAATTCAAACTGACTCCTGCAGAAAAGAGAGGATTACGTGATGTGTGTGTATTCACAGTACGTGTCTACCTGACAGCCTGGATCTCTGCACCTCAAGCATCAGGTGCTCCTTACAGTGACCTGCTGCTGCTGAAGTCACTGCTTGAATACTCATCAATCCATCCAGCCATCTCAAAGTCAACATCACGCAAGTTTTCCAATCACGTGTGGTACTTGTCACAGGAACTTGTTAGCTAGGCTTTCTTCGACAGTCGGGTCAGTTCGTCAACCAAGAGACTGATGGTGAGTGCCATGAAGAATGAAGAAGACCAAGATCAGGATCATTCCAAGCGAATCACTGTTGCTCTTGATTCATTCAAGGACAAGAACTTGGAAGATTTCGTCACAGCAAGGTCAATGAAACTTCTGCGAATGATGGAACTTCCAGACGGATTTCTCGCGGTTGATCCGGACTTGTGGGATGACAGAGACGACTACAAGCAGGCTGCAGAAACAGTCAACTCTCGAAAAGTTGTCAATGACTACGCTGAACGTGGAGTGGCACTTATTCAGGAGTACAGTGGGTTGATAACCCGCGATGAAACTCAGCTGCAATTCCTGCTGCAAGTTGTCGAGGACCATCGCAGAATGTACCCTGATAGCAGAAAACATACACTGTCCGGGATGCCATGAAAATAATAAATTTGGGGTTTGCTGGACATTGTCAGACTGATACTATGAACTCTGTCAGAAACTGAACAAAGAATTCACTATTAACGTGTTCAAAAATAAATACTGTGTTCAAGTGTGTTGTTTAAAATAAATTAAGATATAGTCTGATATACTCGTAATTCGTTGAATTTTTATAATTTTCATAATCTTTGAGGCGTTTGAGCTACCCCTACACATAATAATTTAGTGCTCCAACGTTTTATACAGTGTTTCTATATTATATGGAACAGATTAAGGGGGTAAGACTTTCAAAAATAAAACTTTAGTTTTTTTAAATTCTTTAAGCTCCACCCTAGTGCTCGTGTTGGAAACCACTTTTCGCACTTGTGCTCGTGTTGCCAAACCACTTTCCGCACTTGTGCTGGCGTTGAAAGCCACTTTTTGCACTTGTGTTAGCATTGAAAACCACTTTTCGCATGGGTGTTAGCGTTGAAAACCACTTTCTGCACCTGCGCTCGTGTTGCAAAACAACATATCGCACTTGTGTTAGTGTTGCAAAACCACCTTTCATACTTGGGTTGGTGTTGCAAATCCACTTTCTGCAACTCCGCTTGTGTTGCAAACCACTTTTCGCCCTCATGTTGGGGTTGAAAAACACTTTTCACACTTGTGTTGGTGTTGAAAACCACTTATCGCACTTGTGTTCGTGCTGCAAAACCACTTTCTGCACTTGTGTTAATGTTGAAAAACCATTTTCTGCACTCGTCCTGGTGTTGATAACCACTTTTCCCACTTGTGTTAGTGTTGCCAAACCACTTTTCGCACTTGTGCTAGTGTTGAAAACCACTTTTTGCGCTCCTGTTAGTGTTCAAAGCCACTTTTCATACTTGGGTTGATGTTGCAAATCCACTTTCTGCACCTCCGCTTGTTTTGCAAAACCAGTTTCGCCCTCATGTGAGGGTTGAAAAACACTTTTCGCACTTGTGTTGGTGTTGAAAACCACTTATCGCACTTATGTTGGTGTTGCAAAACCACTTATCGCACTTGTGTTAGTGTTGGAAGACCACTTATGACACTTGTGTTAGTGTTGCAAAACCACTTTTCGCACTTGTGTTAGCGTTGAAAACCACTTTCCACACGTGTGTTAGCGTTGAAAACCACTTTCCACACCTGCGCTTGTGTTGCAACACAACTTATCGCACTTGTGTTAGTGTTGCAAAACCACTTTTCGCACTTGTGTTGGTGTTGCAAATCCACTTTCTGCACCTCCGCTTGTGTTGCATAACCACTTTTCGCCCTCATGTTAGGGTTGAAAAACACTTTTCGCACTTGTGTTGGTGTTGATAACCACTTTTAGCACTTGTGTTAGTGTTGCAAAACCACTTTTCGCACTTGTGTTATTGTTGCCAAATCATTTTTCTCACATCTGTTGGTGTTGCAAAACCACTGACAATTGTGCTGGCGTTGAAAACCACTTATCGCACTTGTGTTAGTGTTGCAAGACCACTTAGGACACATGTGTTAGTGTTGCAAAACCACTTTTCGCACTTGTGTTAGCATTGAAAACCACTTTCCACACGTTTGTTAGCGTTGAAAACCACTTTCCGCACCTGCGCTCATGTTGCAAAACAACTTAGCGCACTTGTGTTAGTGTTGCAAAACCACTTTTCGCACTTGTGTTGGTGTTGCAAATCCACTTTCTGCACCTCCGCTTGTGTTGCATAACCACTTTTCGCCCTCATGTTAGGGTTGAAAAACACTTTTCGCACTTGTGTTGGTGTTGACAAACCACTTTCCGAACTTGTGCTGGCGTTGAAAACCACTTTTCGCACTTGTGCTTGTGTTGTAAACCACCTTTCGCGCTCCTGTTATTGTTCAAAGCCACTTTTCGCACTTGTGTTAGCATTGAAAACCACTTTTCGCACCTGTGTTAGTGTTGCAAAACCAATTTCCACACTTGGGTTGCTATTCAGAAACCATTTTCGCACTTGTGCTGGTGTTGAAAACCATTTTTCGCACTTGTGCTGGTGTTGAAAACCACTTTTCGCACTTGTGTTAGTGTTGCAAAACCACTTTCTGCACTTGTGCTGGCGTTGAAAACCATTTTTCCCACTTGTCTTCGTGTTGCAAAACCATTTTCAGCACTCATGCTGGTGTTGATAACCACTTTTTGCGCTCTTGTTATTGTTCAAAACAACTTTTAGCACTTGTGTTAGCATTGAAAACCACTTTTCGCACGTGTGTTAGCATTGAAAACCACTTTTCTCTCACTTGTGTTAGCATCGAAAACCACTTTTCGCACTTGTGCTGGTGTTGAAAACCATTTTTCGCACTTGTGCTGGTGTTGAAAACCACTTTTCGCACTTGTGTTAGTGTTGCAAAACGCACTTTCTGCACTTGTGCTGGCGTTGAAAACCATTTTTCCCACTTGTGTTCGTGTTGCAAAACCATTTTCCGCACTCATGCTGGTGTTGATAACCACTTTTTGCGCTCTTGTTATTGTTCAAAACAACTTTTAGCACTTGTGTTAGCATTGAAAACCACTTTTCGCATGTGTGTTAGTGTTGTAAACCATTTTCTGCACCTGCGCTCGTGTTGCAAAACAACTTATCGCACTTGTGCTGGTGTTGCAAATCCTCTTTCTGCACCTCCGCTTGTGAAGCAAAACCACTTTTCTCCCTCATGTGAGGGTTGAAAAACACTTTTCGCACTTGTGTTGGTGTTGAAAACCACTTATCGCACTTGTATTCGTGCGGCAAAACCACTTTTCGCACTTGTGTTGGTGTTGAAAAACCACTTTCTGCACTCGTGCGAGTGTTGATAACCACGTTTAGTACTTGTGTTAGTGTTGCAAAACCACTTTTCGCACTTGTGTTCATGTTGCCAAACCACTTTCCGCACTTGTGCTGGCGTTGAAAACCACTTCTCGCACTTGTGCTGTTGTTGAAAACCACCTTTCGCTTTCCTGTTCATGGAAAACAGTGGTTCAAAGCCACTTTTCGCACTTGTGTTAGCGTTGCAAAACCATTTTCCGCCCTCATACTGGTGTTGATAAGCACGTTTTGCACTCTTTTTATTGTTCAAAACCACTTTTAGCTCTTGTGTTAGTGTTGCCAAACCATTTTCTGCACTTGTGTTAGCGTTGAAAACCACATTTCGCAAATGTGTTGGTGTTGAAAAACCATTTTCCGCACACGTGCTGGTGTTGATAACCACTTTTCGCGCTCTTGTTCGTGTTCAAAACCACTTTTTGCAATTGTGTTGGCGTTGAAAACCACTTTTTGCACTTGTGTTGGTGTTGTAAAACCACTTTTCGCGCTGGTGCTAGCATTGAAAACGACTTTTTGCACTTGTGCTTGTGTTGCAAAACCACTTTTGGCACTTGTGTTGGTGTTGCAAATCCACTTTCCAAACCTGCGCTAGTGTTGCAAATCCACTTTTCACACTTGTGCTGGCATTGAAAACCACTTTTCGCACTTTTTCAAGTGTTGCAAAATCACTTTTCGCGCTCTTGTTATTGTTCAAAACCACTTTTAGCACTTGTGTTAGTGTTGCAAAACCACTTTTCGCACTTGTGCTTGCGTAGAAAACCACTTTTCGCACTTGTGCTCATGTTGGAAACCACTTTTCGCACTTGTGCTCGTGTTGCCAAACCACTTTCCGCGCTTGTGCTGGCGTTGAAAGCCACTTTTTGCACTTGTGTTAGCGTTGAAAACCACTTTTCGCATGGGTGTTAGCGTTGAAAACCACTTTCTGCACCTGCGCTCGTGTTGCAAAACAACATATCGCACTTGTGTTAATGTTGGAAGACCACTTATGACACTTATGTTGGTGCAGGAAATCACTTTTGCACTTGTATTAGTGTGGAAAAACCACTTTTCGCACTTGTGTTAGTATTGAAAAACCACTTTTCGCACTTGTGTTAGTGTTGAAAAACCACTTTTCGCACTTGTGTTGGTGCAGGAAACCACTTTGGCACTTGTATTTTTTTATTTTTTTATTTTTATTTTATTTTATTTTTTTATTTTTTTTGTATACAAGATCGAGGCTCGTGAAAGAGCGAACATTAATCACACAGAAAGACAAACCGACACATAAAACATATAACATCGGGAGCGGTAGACAAGATGGGGAGAGAGGGGGAAGGACACAAACACAACATTTGAGAGCAGGGACCGAGAGACATGGAGACATCGAGAGATCTGAGAGAGGGCGAGGGCTTTGGGGGGGGGGGGGCATGGGAAGGGGGCGGTGGGAGAGGTATAAAACATATGGACACTGCCAGGACTTCCAGGAAAGAAGTTGGAATTTCAAACAAGGTGGATCTGGGGTGAATTAGCGGGGGTAGAAAAGATCAAGGTTTTGGATGGGGGAAGATAAGAGATGGTGGTGAACAGCTGTTTTAAAGACCTGGAGGGAGGAGTGGGATTGAAGGGAGTGAGGGAGTTTGTTCAGAGGCGGGAGAAAAGAGGAATGAAAGAGTGAAGGTGAGCAGAGAGCCGAGATTTCGGCAGTTTAACCATCAGAGGGTTGCTGGCAGATCTTGTGCGACCTGTAGGAATATTTGGGGGACAGAGCACAGAGAGAGCTGGGGGTGCAAGGCCGGAGAGGAGTCGGTAGAAGACAGAAAGACCACCTACCTGCCTGCGGTGAGTGAGTGAAAGGCCCTCAGAGATAGCTTCATCGCGGGAGATTCCAATAATTCTGAAAGCTTTGGTTTCAACAGCGTGAAGCCGAGCTAGGTGTGAGGCAGGAGCACCGGCCCATAGGGGAGAACAGTATTCCATTGAGCTGCGGATGAAAGCCTTGTATGTGGTGAGGAGCTCAGGTGTGCCGAGGAAGGACTTCGCACGACGGAGGATGCCCAGTCGGCGACTGGCTTTGGAGGCCAGCTTGGAAATGTGGTTTTCCCAAGAAAGATCATGGCAGATAGTGAGACCCAAAATCTTGAGCGACAGAACTTCTTGGAGAGGATTGTTGAGAAAGTAGATGGGAGGGTTGTCCAGTCGATCTTTTCGGAGAGACATAGTAAGAGTGTGAGATTTGTCAGGATTGAAAGACATGTTCCACTTGTTTGACCAGTCTGTGATTTTGTCCAGGTCTTCAGAGAGTGAGGAGGCAGCAGACTGCCGATCTGAGGGAAGAGGAATGGAGCGGCAGAGAGTGGAGTCATCAGCAAAGAGATAGAGAGGATTTTCGAGAGAGTCAGAGAGATCATTGATGAAGACCAGAAAAAGCACGGGGCCCAGAACACTGCCTTGGGGAACTCCAGCCTGAACAGGAAGAGGAGATGAGAGAAACCCATTCAGGGCCACACGTTGACGACGACTAGAGAGGAAGTCCGCCAGCCATGCGTGGAGATTTCCATGGATACCAAAGGAGGAGAGTTTGGTGAGCAGAGCGGGGTGCCAGACCGTGTCGAAGGCACGTGATATGTCGAGGGAGACAGCTCTAAATTGTGTTATAAATAAATGGCAAGTAAATTATATTGTGGAAAATTAAAGATTTCAAATAAACCTATTTAAAGTGTTGCGCACATAACTTGGTGCAGGAAATCACTTTTGCACTTGTATTAGTGTGGAAAAACCACTTTTCGCACTTGTGTTAGTGTTGAAAAACCACTTTTCGCACTTGTGTTAGTGTTGAAAAACCACTTTTCGCACTTGTGTTAGTGTTGAAAAACCACTTTTCGCACTTGTGTTGGTGCTGGAAACCACTTTTGCACTTGTATTAGTGTGGAAAAAACACTTTTCGCACTTGTGTTAGTGTTGAAAAACCACTTTTCGCACTTGTGTTAGTGTTGAAAAACCACTTTTCGCACTTGTGTTGGTGCAGGAAACCACTTTTGCACTTGTATTAGTGTGGAAAAAACACTTTTTGCACTTTTGATAGTGTTGAAAAAACCACTTTTCGCACTTGTGTTGTGCAGGAAACCACTTTTGCACTTGTATTAGTGTGGAAAAACCACTTTTCGCTCTTGTGTTCGTGTTGAAAAACCACTTTTCGCACTTGTGTTAGTGTTGAAAAACCACTTTTCGCACTTGTGTTGGTGCAGGAAACCACTTTTTGCACTTGTATTAGTGTGGAAAAAACACTTTTTGCACTTATGATAGTGTTGAAAAACCACTTTTCGCACTTGTGTTTGTGTTGAAAAACCACTTTTCGCACTTGTGTTGGTGCAGGAAACCACTTTTCGCACTTGTGTTAGTGTTGAAAAACCACTTTTCGCACTTGTGTTAGTGTTGAAAAACCACTTTTTGCACTTGTGTTGGTGCAGGAAACCACTTTTGCACTTGTATTAGTGTGGAAAAAACACTTTTTGCACTTGTGATAGTGTTGAAAAACCACTTTTCGCACTTGTGTTAGTGTTGAAAAACCACTTTTCGCACTTGTGTTGGTGCAGGAAACCACTTTTGCACTTGTATTAGTGTGGAAAAACCACTTTTCGCACTTGTGTTAGTGTTGAAAAACCACTTTTCGCACTTGTGTTAGTGTTGAAAAACCACTTTTTGCACTTGTGTTGGTGCAGGAAACCACTTTTGCACTTGTATTAGTGTGGAAAAAACACTTTTTGCACTTGTGATAGTGTTGAAAAACCACTTTTCGCACTTGTGTTGGTGCAGGAAACCTCTTTTGCACTTGTATTAGTGTGGAAAAAACACTTTTTGCACTTGTGATAGTGTTGAAAAACCACTTTTCGCACTTGTGTTAGTGTTGAAAAACCACTTTTCACACTTGTGTTGGTGCAGGAAACCACTTTTGCACTTGTATTAGTGTGGAAAAACCACTTTTCGCACTTGTGTTAGTGTTGATAAAACCACTTTTCGCACTTGTGTTAGTGTTGAAAAACCACTTTTCGCACTTGTGTTGGTGCAGGAAACCACTTTTGCACTTGTATTAGTGTGGAAAAAACACTTTTAGCACTTGTGTTAGTGTTGAAAAACCACATTTCGCACTTGTGTTAGTGTTGAAAAACCACTTTTCGCACTTGTGTTGGTGCAGGAAACCACTTTTGCACTTGTGTTAGTGTTGCAAAACCACTTTTCGCACTTGTGTTGGTGTTGCAAACCCACTTTCTGCACCTCCGCTTGTGTTGCATAACCACTTTTCGCCCTCATGTTAGGGTTGAAAAACACTTTTCACACTTGTGTTGGTGTTGATAACCACTTTTAGCACTTGTGTTAGTGTTGCAAAACCACTTTTCGCACTTGTGTTATTGTTGCCAAATCATTTTTCTCACATCTGTTGGTGTTGCAAAACCACTGACAATTGTGCTGGCGTTGAAAACCACTTATCGCACTTGTGTTAGTGTTGCAAGACCACTTAGGACACATGTGTTAGTGTTGCAAAACCACTTTTCGCACTTGTGTTAGCATTGAAAACCACTTTTCGCATGTGTGTTAGTGTTGTAAACCATTTTCTGCACCTGCGCTCGTGTTGCAAAACAACTTATCGCACTTGTGCTGGTGTTGCAAATCCTCTTTCTGCACCTCCGCTTGTGAAGCAAAACCACTTTTCTCCCTCATGTGAGGGTTGAAAAACACTTTTCGCACTTGTGTTGGTGTTGAAAACCACTTATCGCACTTGTACTCGTGCGGCAAAACCACTTTTCGCACTTGTGTTGGTGTTGAAAAACCACTTTCTGCACTCGTGCGAGTGTTGATAACCACGTTTAGTACTTGTGTTAGTGTTGCAAAACCACTTTTCGCACTTGTGTTCATGTTGCCAAACCACTTTCCGCACTTGTGCTGGCGTTGAAAACCACTTCTCGCACTTGTGCTGTTGTTGAAAACCACCTTTCGCGTTCCTGTTCATGGAAAACAGTGGTTCAAAGCCACTTTTCGCACTTGTGTTAGCGTTGCAAAACCATTTTCCGCCCTCATACTGGTGTTGATAAGCACGTTTTGTACTCTTTTTATTGTTCAAAACCACTTTTAGCTCTTGTGTTAGTGTTGCCAAACCATTTTCTGCACTTGTGTTAGCGTTGAAAACCACATTTCGCAAATGTGTTGGTGTTGAAAAACCATTTTCCGCACACGTGCTGGTGTTGATAACCACTTTTCGCGCTCTTGTTCGTGTTCAAAACCACTTTTTGCAATTGTGTTGGCGTTGAAAACCACTTTTTGCACTTGTGCTGGTGTTGTAAAACCACTTTTCGCGCTGGTGCTAGCATTGAAAACGACTTTTTGCACTTGTGCTTGTGTTGCAAAACCACTTTTGGCACTTGTGTTGGTGTTGCAAATCCACTTTCCAAACCTGCGCTAGTGTTGCAAATCCACTTTTCACACTTGTGCTGGCATTGAAAACCACTTTTCGCACTTTTTCAAGTGTTGCAAAACCACTTTTCGCGCTCTTGTTATTGTTCAAAACCACTTTTAGCACTTGTGTTAGTGTTGCAAAACCACTTTTCGCACTTGTGCTTGCGTAGAAAACCACTTTTTGCACTTGTGCTCGTGTTGGAAACCACTTTTCGCACTTGTGCTCGTGTTGCCAAACCACTTTCCGCACTTGTGCTGGCGTTGAAAGCCACTTTTTGCACTTGTGTTAGCGTTGAAAACCACTTTTCGCATGGGTGTTAGCGTTGAAAACCACTTTCTGCACCTGCGCTCGTGTTGCAAAACAACATATCGCACTTGTGTTAATGTTGGAAGACCACTTATGACACTTGTGTTGGTGCAGGAAATCACTTTTGCACTTGTATTAGTGTGGAAAAACCACTTTTCGCACTTGTGTTAGTGTTGAAAAACCACTTTTCGCACTTGTGTTAGTGTTGAAAAACCACTTTTCGCACTTGTGTTAGTGTTGAAAAACCACTTTTCGCACTTGTGTTGGTGCTGGAAACCACTTTTGCACTTGTATTAGTGTGGAAAAAACACTTTTCGCACTTGTGTTAGTGTTGAAAAACCACTTTTCGCACTTGTGTTAGTGTTGAAAAACCACTTTTCGCACTTGTGTTGGTGCAGGAAACCACTTTTGCACTTGTATTAGTGTGGAAAAAACACTTTTTGCACTTTTGATAGTGTTGAAAAACCACTTTTCGCACTTGTGTTAGTGTTGAAAAACCACTTTTCGCACTTGTGTTGGTGCAGGAAACCACTTTTGCACTTGTATTAGTGTGGAAAAACCACTTTTCGCTCTTGTGTTAGTGTTGAAAAACCACTTTTCGCACTTGTGTTAGTGTTGAAAAACCACTTTTCGCACTTGTGT
Organism: Myxine glutinosa; assembly: GCF_964187855.1. Taxonomy (NCBI): domain Eukaryota; kingdom Metazoa; phylum Chordata; class Myxini; order Myxiniformes; family Myxinidae; genus Myxine; species Myxine glutinosa. Next base: position 80,255 of record NW_027617547.1, on the reverse strand, counting down.
TGGTGCAGGAAACCACTTTTGCACTTGTATTAGTGTGGAAAAAACACTTTTTGCACTTATGATAGTGTTGAAAAACCACTTTTCGCACTTGTGTTTGTGTTGAAAAACCACTTTTCGCACTTGTGTTGGTGCAGGAAACCACTTTTCGCACTTGTGTTAGTGTTGAAAAACCACTTTTCGCACTTGTGTTAGTGTTGAAAAACCACTTTTTGCACTTGTGTTGGTGCAGGAAACCACTTTTGCACTTGTATTAGTGTGGAAAAAACACTTTTTGCACTTGTGATAGTGTTGAAAAACCACTTTTCGCACTTGTGTTAGTGTTGAAAAACCACTTTTCGCACTTGTGTTGGTGCAGGAAACCACTTTTGCACTTGTATTAGTGTGGAAAAACCACTTTTCGCACTTGTGTTAGTGTTGAAAAACCACTTTTCGCACTTGTGTTGGTGCAGGAAACCACTTTTGCACTTGTATTAGTGTGGAAAAAACACTTTTTGCACTTGTGATAGTGTTGAAAAACCACTTTTCGCACTTGTGTTGGTGCAGGAAACCTCTTTTGCACTTGTATTAGTGTGGAAAAAACACTTTTTGCACTTGTGATAGTGTTGAAAAGCCACTTTTCGCACTTGTGTTAGTGTTGAAAAACCACTTTTCACACTTGTGTTGGTGCAGGAAACCACTTTTGCACTTGTATTAGTGTGGAAAAACCACTTTTCGCACTTGTGTTAGTGTTGAAAAACCACTTTTCGCACTTGTGTTAGTGTTGAAAAACCACTTTTCGCACTTGTGTTGGTGCAGGAAACCACTTTTGCACTTGTATTAGTGTGGAAAAAACACTTTTAGCACTTGTGTTAGTGTTGAAAAACCACATTTCGCACTTGTGTTAGTGTTGAAAAACCACTTTTCGCACTTGTGTTGGTGCAGGAAACCACTTTTGCACCTGTATGAGTGTGGAAAAAACACTTTTCGCACTTGTGTTAGTGTTGAAAAACCAATTTTCGCACTTGTGTTAGTGTTGAAAAACCACTTTTCACACTTGTGTTGGTGCAGGAAACCACTTTTGTACTTGTATTAGTGTGGAAAAAACACTTTTTGCACTTATGATAGTGTTGAAAAACCACTTTTCGCACTTGTGTTAGTGTTGAAAAACCACTTATCGCACTTGTGTTTGTGCAGGAAATCACTTTTGCACTTGTATTAGTGTGGAAAAACCACTTTTCGCACTTGTGTTAGTGTTGAAAAACCACTTTTCGCACTTGTGTTAGTGTTGAAAAACCACTTTTCTCACTTGTGTTAGTGTTGAAAAACCACTTTTCGCACTTGTGTTGGTGCAGGAAACCACTTTTGCACCTGTATTAGTGTGGAAAAAACACTTTTCGCACTTGTGTTAGTGTTGAAAAACCACTTTTCGCACTTGTGTTAGTGTTGAAAAACCACTTTTCGCACTTGTGTTGGTGCAGGAAACCACTTTTGCACTTGTATTAGTGTGGAAAAAACACTTTTTGCACTTGTGATAGTGTTGAAAAACCACTTTTTGCACTTGTGTTAGTGTTGAAAAACCACTTTTCACACTTGTGTTGGTGCAGGAAACCACTTTTGCACTTGTATTAGTGTGGAAAAACCACTTTTCGCACTTGTGTTAGTGTTGAAAAACCACTTTTTGCACTTGTGTTAGTGTTGAAAAACCACTTTTCGCACTTGTGTTGGTGCAGGAAACCACTTTTGCACTTGTATTAGTGTGGAAAAAACACTTTTAGCACTTGTGTTAGTGTTGAAAAACCACATTTCGCACTTGTGTTAGTGTTGAAAAACCACTTTTCGCACTTGTGTTGGTGCAGGAAACCACTTTTGCACCTGTATTAGTGTGGAAAAAACACTTTTCGCACTTGTGATAGTGTTGAAAAACCACTTTTTGCACTTGTGTTGGTGCAGGAAACCACTTTTGCACTTGTATTAGTGTGGAAAAAACACTTTTTGCACTTTTGATAGTGTTGAAAAACCACTTTTCGCACTTGTGTTAGTGTTGAAAAACCACTTTTCGCACTTGTGTTGGTGCAGGAAACCACTTTTGCACTTGTATTAGTGTGGAAAAACCACTTTTCGCTCTTGTGTTAGTGTTGAAAAACCACTTTTCGCACTTGTGTTAGTGTTGAAAAACCACTTTTCGCACTTGTGTTGGTGCAGGAAACCACTTTTGCACTTGTATTAGTGTGGAAAAAACACTTTTTGCACTTATGATAGTGTTGAAAAACCACTTTTCGCACTTGTGTTTGTGTTGAAAAACCACTTTTCGCACTTGTGTTGGTGCAGGAAACCACTTTTCGCACTTGTGTTAGTGTTGAAAAACCACTTTTCGCACTTGTGTTAGTGTTGAAAAACCACTTTTTGCACTTGTGTTGGTGCAGGAAACCACTTTTGCACTTGTATTAGTGTGGAAAAAACACTTTTTGCACTTGTGATAGTGTTGAAAAACCACTTTTCGCACTTGTGTTAGTGTTGAAAAACCACTTTTCGCACTTGTGTTGGTGCAGGAAACCACTTTTGCACTTGTATTAGTGTGGAAAAACCACTTTTCGCACTTGTGTTAGTGTTGAAAAACCACTTTTCGCACTTGTGTTGGTGCAGGAAACCACTTTTGCACTTGTATTAGTGTGGAAAAAACACTTTTTGCACTTGTGATAGTGTTGAAAAACCACTTTTCGCACTTGTGTTGGTGCAGGAAACCTCTTTTGCACTTGTATTAGTGTGGAAAAAACACTTTTTGCACTTGTGATAGTGTTGAAAAGCCACTTTTCGCACTTGTGTTAGTGTTGAAAAACCACTTTTCACACTTGTGTTGGTGCAGGAAACCACTTTTGCACTTGTATTAGTGTGGAAAAACCACTTTTCGCACTTGTGTTAGTGTTGAAAAACCACTTTTCGCACTTGTGTTAGTGTTGAAAAACCACTTTTCGCACTTGTGTTGGTGCAGGAAACCACTTTTGCACTTGTATTAGTGTGGAAAAAACACTTTTAGCACTTGTGTTAGTGTTGAAAAACCACATTTCGCACTTGTGTTAGTGTTGAAAAACCACTTTTCGCACTTGTGTTGGTGCAGGAAACCACTTTTGCACCTGTATGAGTGTGGAAAAAACACTTTTCGCACTTGTGTTAGTGTTGAAAAACCAATTTTCGCACTTGTGTTAGTGTTGAAAAACCACTTTTCACACTTGTGTTGGTGCAGGAAACCACTTTTGTACTTGTATTAGTGTGGAAAAAACACTTTTTGCACTTATGATAGTGTTGAAAAACCACTTTTCGCACTTGTGTTAGTGTTGAAAAACCACTTATCGCACTTGTGTTTGTGCAGGAAATCACTTTTGCACTTGTATTAGTGTGGAAAAACCACTTTTCGCACTTGTGTTAGTGTTGAAAAACCACTTTTCGCACTTGTGTTAGTGTTGAAAAACCACTTTTCTCACTTGTGTTAGTGTTGAAAAACCACTTTTCGCACTTGTGTTGGTGCAGGAAACCACTTTTGCACCTGTATTAGTGTGGAAAAAACACTTTTCGCACTTGTGTTAGTGTTGAAAAACCACTTTTCGCACTTGTGTTAGTGTTGAAAAACCACTTTTCGCACTTGTGTTGGTGCAGGAAACCACTTTTGCACTTGTATTAGTGTGGAAAAAACACTTTTTGCACTTGTGATAGTGTTGAAAAACCACTTTTTGCACTTGTGTTAGTGTTGAAAAACCACTTTTCACACTTGTGTTGGTGCAGGAAACCACTTTTGCACTTGTATTAGTGTGGAAAAACCACTTTTCGCACTTGTGTTAGTGTTGAAAAACCACTTTTTGCACTTGTGTTAGTGTTGAAAAACCACTTTTCGCACTTGTGTTGGTGCAGGAAACCACTTTTGCACTTGTATTAGTGTGGAAAAAACACTTTTAGCACTTGTGTTAGTGTTGAAAAACCACATTTCGCACTTGTGTTAGTGTTGAAAAACCACTTTTCGCACTTGTGTTGGTGCAGGAAACCACTTTTGCACCTGTATTAGTGTGGAAAAAACACTTTTCGCACTTGTGTTAGTGTTGAAAAACCAATTTTCGCACTTGTGTTAGTGTTGAAAAACCACTTTTCACACTTGTGTTGGTGCAGGAAACCACTTTTGTACTTGTATTAGTGTGGAAAAAACACTTTTTGCACTTATGATAGTGTTGAAAAACCACTTTTCGCACTTGTGTTAGTGTTGAAAAACCACTTATCGCACTTGTGTTGGTGCAGGAAATCACTTTTGCACTTGTATTAGTGTGGAAAAACCACTTTTCGCACTTGTGTTAGTGTTGAAAAACCACTTTTTGCACTTGTGTTAGTGTTGAAAAACCACTTTTCGCACTTGTGTTAGTGTTGAAAAACCACTTTTCTCACTTGTGTTAGTGTTGAAAAACCACATTTCGCACTTGTGTTGGTGCAGGAAACCACTTTTGCACCTGTATTAGTGTGGAAAAAACACTTTTCGCACTTGTGTTAGTGTTGAAAAACCACTTTTCGCACTTGTGTTAGTGTTGAAAAACCACTTTTCGCACTTGTGTTGGTGCAGGAAACCACTTTTGCACTTGTATTAGTGTGGAAAAAACACTTTTTGCACTTGTGATAGTGTTGAAAAACCACTTTTCGCACTTGTGTTAGTGTTGAAAAACCACTTATCGCACTTGTGTTGGTGGAGGAAATCACTTTTGCACTTGTATTAGTGTGGAAAAACCACTTTTCGCACTTGTGTTAGTGTTGAAAAACCACTTTTCGCACTTGTGTTAGTGTTGAAAAACCACTTTTCGCACTTGTGTTAGTGTTGAAAAACCACTTTTCGCACTTGTGTTGGTGCAGGAAACCACTTTTGCACTTGTATTAGTGTGGAAAAAACACTTTTTACACTTATGATAGTGTTGAAAAACCACTTTTCGCACTTGTGTTAGTGTTGAAAAACCACTTTTCGCACTTGTGTTGGTGCAGGAAACCACTTTTGCACTTGTATTAGTGTGGAAAAACCACTTTTCGCACTTGTGCTAGTGTTGAAAAACCACTTTTCGCACTTGTGTTAGTGTTGAAAAACCACTTTTCACACTTGTGTTGGTGCAGGAAACCACTTTTGCACTTGTATTAGTGTGGAAAAACCACTTTTCGCACTTGTGTTAGTGTTGAAAAACCACTTTTCGCACTTGTGTTAGTGTTGAAAAACCACTTTTCGCACTTGTGTTGGTGCAGGAAACCACTTTTGCACTTGTATTCGTGTGGAAAAAACACTTTTTGCACTTGTGATAGTGTTGAAAAACCACTTTTCGCACTTGTGTTGGTGCAGGAAACCTCTTTTGCACTTGTATTAGTGTGGAAAAAACACTTTTTGCACTTGTGATAGTGTTGAAAAACCACTTTTCGCACTTGTGTTAGTGTTGAAAAACCATTTATCGCGCTTGTGTTGGTGCAGGAAATCACTTTTGCACTTGTATTAGTGTGGAAAAACCACTTTTCGCACTTGTGTTAGTGTTGAAAAACCACTTTTCGCACTTGTGTTAGTGTTGAAAAACCACTTTTCGCACTTGTGTTAGTGTTGAAAAACCACTTTTCGCACTTGTGTTGGTGCTGGAAACCACTTTTGCACTTGTATTAGTGTGGAAAAAACACTTTTCGCACTTGTGTTAGTGTTGAAAAACCACTTTTCGCACTTGTGTTAGTGTTGAAAAACCACTTTTCGCACTTGTGTTGGTGCAGGAAACCACTTTTGCACTTGTATTAGTGTGGGAAAAACACTTTTTGCACTTTTGATAGTGTTGAAAAACCACTTTTCGCACTTGTGTTAGTGTTGAAAAACCACTTTTCGCACTTGTGTTGGTGCTGGAAACCACTTTTGCACTTGTATTAGTGTGGAAAAAACACTTTTCGCACTTGTGTTAGTGTTGAAAAACCACTTTTCGCACTTGTGTTAGTGTTGAAAAACCACTTTTTGCACTTGTGTTGGTGCAGGAAACCACATTTGCACTTGTATTAGTGTGGGAAAAACACTTTTTGCACTTTTGATAGTGTTGAAAAACCACTTTTCGCACTTGTGTTGGTGCAGGAAACCACTTTTGCACTTGTATTAGTGTGGAAAAACCACTTTTTGCTCTTGTGTTAGTGTTGAAAAACCACTTTTCGCACTTGTGTTAGTGTTGAAAAACCACTTTTCGCACTTGTGTTGGTGCAGGAAACCACTTTTGCACTTGTATTAGTGTGGAAAAAACACTTTTTGCACTTATGATAGTGTTGAAAAACCACTTTTCGCACTTGTGTTTGTGTTGAAAAACCACTTTTCGCACTTGTGTTGGTGCAGGAAACCACTTTTGCACTTGTATTAGTGTGCAAAAACCACTTTTCGCACTTGTGTTAGTGTTGAAAAACCACTTTTCGCACTTGTGTTAGTGTTGAAAAACCACTTTTTGCACTTGTGTTGGTGCAGGAAACCACTTTTGCACTTGTATTTGTGTGGAAAAAACACTTTTTGCACTTGTGATAGTGTTGAAAAACCACTTTTCGCACTTGTGTTAGTGTTGAAAAACCACTTTTCGCACTTGTGTTGGTGCAGGAAACCACTTTTGCACTTGTATTAGTGTGGAAAAAACACTTTTTGCACTTGTGATAGTGTTGAAAAACCACTTTTCGCACTTGTGTTGGTGCAGGAAACCTCTTTTGCACTTGTATTAGTGTGGAAAAAACACTTTTTGCACTTGTGATAGTGTTGAAAAACCACTTTTCGCACTTGTGTTAGTGTTGAAAAACCACTTTTCACACTTGTGTTGGGGCAGGAAACCACTTTTGCACTTGTATTAGTGTGGAAAAACCACTTTTCGCACTTGTGTTAGTGTTGAAAAACCACTTTTCGCACTTGTGTTGGTGCAGGAAACCACTTTTGCACTTGTATTAGTGTGGAAAAAACACTTTTTGCACTTGTGATAGTGTTGAAAAACCACTTTTCGCACTTGTGTCGGTGCAGGAAACCTCTTTTGCACTTGTATTAGTGTGGAAAAAACACTTTTTGCACTTGTGATAGTGTTGAAAAACCACTTTTCGCACTTGTGTTAGTGTTGAAAAACCACTTTTCACACTTGTGTTGGGGCAGGAAACCACTTTTGCACTTGTATTAGTGTGGAAAAACCACTTTTCGCACTTGTGTTAGTGTTGAAAAACCACTTTTCGCACTTGTGTTGGTGCAGGAAACCACTTTGGCACTTGTATTAGTGTGGAAAAAACACTTTCTGCACTTATGATAGTGTTGAAAAACCACTTTTCGCACTGGTGTTAGTGTTGAAAAACCACTTTTCGCACTTGTGTTGGTGCAGGAAACCACTTTTGCACTTGTATTAGTGTGGAAAAAACACTTTTTGCACTTGTGATAGTGTTGAAAAACCACTTTTCGCACTTGTGTTAGTGTTGAAAAACCACTTTTCGCACTTGTGTTGGTGCAGGAAACCACATTTGCACTTGTATTAGTGTGGAAAAAACACTTTTTGCACTTGTGATATTGTTGAAAAACCACTTTTCGCACTTGTGTTAGTGTTGAAAAACCACTTTTCACCCTTGTGTTAGTGTTGAAAAACCACTTTTCACACTTGTGTTGGTGCAGGAGACCACTTTTGTACTTGTATTAGTGTGGAAAAAACACTTTTTGCACTTGTGATAGTGTTGAAAAACCACTTTTCGCACTTGTGTTAGTGTTGAAAAACCACTTATCGCACTTGTGTTGGTGCAGGAAATCACTTTTGCACTTGTATTAGTGTGGAAAAAGCACTTTTCGCACGTGTGTTAGTGTTGAAAATCCGCTTTTCGCACTTGTGTTAGTGTTGAAAAACCACTTTTCACACTTGTGTTAGTGTTGAAAAACCACTTTTCGCACTTGTGTTGGTGCAGGAAACCACTTTTGCACTTGTATTAGTGTGGAAAAAACACTTTTCGCACTTGTGTTAGTGTTGAAAAACCACTTTTCGCACTTGTGTTAGTGTTGAAAAACCACTTTTCGCACTTGTGTTGGTGCAGGAAACCACTTTTGCACTTGTATTAGTGTGGAAAAAACACTTTTTGCACTTGTGATAGTGTTGAAAAACCACTTTTCGCACTTGTGTTAGTGTTGAAAAACCCCTTTTCGCACTTGTGTTGGTGCAGGAAACCACTTTTGCACTTGTATTAGTTTGGAAAAACCACTTTTCGCTCTTGTGTTAGTGTTGAAAAACCACTTTTCGCACTTGTGTTAGTGTTGAAAAACCACTTTTGCACTTGTATTAGTGTGGAAAAAACACTTTTTGCACTTATGATAGTGTTGAAAAACCCTTTTCGCACTTGTGTTAGTGTTGAAAAACCACTTTTCACACTTGTGTTGGTGCAGGAAACCACTTTTGCACTTGTATTAGTGTGGAAAAAACACTTTTTGCACTTGTGATCGTGTTGAAAAACCACTTTTCGCACTTGTGTTAGTGTTGAAAAACCACTTTTCGCACTTGTGTTAGTTTTGAAAAACCACTTTTCGCACCTGTGTTGGTGCAGGAAACCACTTTTGCAATTGTATTAGTGTGGAAAAAACAATTTTTGCACTTGTGATAGTGTTGAAAAACCACTTTTCGCACTTGTGTTAGTGTTGAAAAACCACTTTTTGCACTTGTGTTGGTGCAGGAAACCACTTTTGCACTTGTATTAGTGTGGAAAAACCACTTTTCGCACTTGTGTTAGTGTTGAAAAACCACTTTTCGCACTTGTGTTAGTGTTGAAAAACCACTTTTCGCACTTGTGTTGGTGCAGGAAACCACTTTTGCACTTGTATTAGTGTGGAAAAACCACTTTTCGCACTTGTGTTAGTGTTGAAAAACCACTTTTCGCACTTGTGTTAGTGTTGAAAAACCAATTTTCGCACTTGTATTGGTGCAGGAAACCACTTTTGCATTTGTATTAGTGTGGAAAAAACACTTTTTGCACTTGTGATAGTGTTGAAAAACCACTTTTCGTACTTGTGTTAGTGTTGAAAAACCACTTTAGGCACTTGTGTTGGTGCAGGAAACCACTTTTGCACTTGTATTAGTGTGGAAAAACTACTTTTCGCACTTGTGTTAGTGTTGAAAAAACACTTTTCGCACTTGTGTTAGTGTTGAAAAACCACTTTTCGCACTTGTGTTGGTGCAGGAAACCACTTTTGCACTTGTATTAGTGTGGAAAAACCACTTTTTGCACTTGTGATAGTGTTGAAAAACCACTTTTCGCACTTGTGTTAGTGTTGAAAAACCACTTTTCGCACTTGTGTTGGTGCAGGAAACCACTTTTGCACTTGTATTAGTGTGGAAAAACCACTTTTCGCACTTGTGTTAGTGTTGAAAAACCACTTTTCGCACTTGTGTTAGTGTTGAAAAACCACTTTTCGCACTTGTGTTGGTGCAGGAAACCACTTTTGCACTTGTATTAGTGTGGAAAAAACACTTTTTGCACTTGTGATTGTGTTGAAAAACCACTTTTCGCACTTGTGCTGGTGTTGAAAACCACTTTTCGCACTTGTGTTAGTGTTGCAAAACCACTTTCTGCACTTGTGCTGGCGTTGAAAACCATTTTTCCCACTTGTCTTCGTGTTGCAAAACCATTTTCAGCACTCATGCTGGTGTTGATAACCACTTTTTGCACTCTTGTTATTGTTCACAACAACTTTTAGCACTTGTGTTAGCATTGAAAACCACTTTTCGCACGTGTGTTAGTGTTGAAAACCATTTTCTGCACCTGCGCTCGTGTTGCAAAACAACTTATCGCACTTGTGCTGGTGTTGCAAATCCACTTTCTGCACCTCCGCTTGTGTTGCAAAACCACTTTTCTCCCTCATGTGAGGGTTGAAAAACACTTTTCGCACTTGTGTTGGTGTTGAAAACCACTTATCGCACTTGTATTCGTGCGGCAAAACCACTTTTCGCACTTGTGTTGGTGTTGAAAAACCACTTTCTGCACTCGTGCGAGTGTTGATAACCACGTTTAGTACTTGTGTTAGTGTTGCAAAACCACTTTTCGCACTTGTGTTCATGTTGCCAAACCACTTTCCGCACTTGTGCTGGCGTTGAAAACCACTTCTCGCACTTGTGCTGTTGTTGAAAACCACCTTTCGCATTCCTGTTATTGTTCAAAGCCACTTTTCGCACTTGTGTTAATGTTGCAAAACCACTTTTCGCACTTGTGTTAGCGTTGCAAAACCATTTTCCGCCCTCATACTGGTGTTGATAAGCACGTTTTGCACTCTTTTTATTGTTCAAACCACTTTTAGCTCTTGTGTTTGTGTTGCCAAACCATTTTCTGCACTTGTGTTAGCGTTGAAAACCACATTTCGCAAATGTGTTAGTGTTGAAAAACCATTTTCCGCACACGTGCTGGTGTTGATAACCACATTTCGCGCTCTTGTTCGTGTTCAAAACCACTTTTTGCAGTTGTGTTGGTGTTGAAAACCACTTTTTGCACTTGTGTTGGAAAACCACTTTTCGCGCTGGTGCTAGCATTGAAAACGACTTTTTGCACTTGTGCTTGTGTTGCAAATCCACTTTTCACACTTGTGCTGGCATTGAAAACCACTTTTCGCACTTTTTCAAGTGTTGCAAAACCACTTTTCGCGCTCTTGTTATTGTTCAAAACCACTTTTAGCACTTGTGTTAGTGTAGCAAAACCACTTTTCGCACTTGTGCTTGCGTAGAAAACCACTTTTCGCACTTGTGCTCGTCAGGGTGGAGCTTATTTTTGAACGTTTGAAATATGATCTTCATACCCTCCCTATATGTTCGTATATATGAAATAAAAATGCAGGCAAAATATGAGCACAATTGAACAATATGTAGGGGTAGCTCAATGATGGTAAAGTTTCTGATACCCCAAAGCTGCGGCCGCCCTTTTATTTCGCATACTACTGATAATAGATTAATTCTGTTGATAAATCAAGAACCCAATTTTAACTACTAAGTAAATTGACACTCTCTCCTATCATCATACACACAACATGCAATCATTGTGGTAAAATTAATTACTGGGAACACAGATAATACCTTTAAATTATAAAACTCTGTGCTCCATTAAATAAATAATTACAGTAGTAATATGTGCATTGTACATACACAATATCTGTTATAATAAAAGAGTAAAATGTTCGTTGAGCTAGTCTGCTAGACAATAAATGCTAAAATGAGATGTAGCGCTGACCTGGGAACGCTTATCACCATAGTATCTAAAAGTAAACACTGTACATAGGTGTATCACAGAACACTATTTGAAAATAAAAACGAAGTTATCACAGGCTTTGCAGAGAATCACAGACACAATGGGTGTATAAACATGGTATAATATTATCACAGATTATAGAAGCATAATCATTGTGGTTCAACTGGTTCATATCTATTATCCAACCAATCATCCGAATCCCATTGTTTTTCTGATAAATTGATAATGCAAATTTTCCATGAATTTATATTCCAGACATGTTCAGACTTGTTTACTGTTTGGACTCAATGGACTGACTATGCTGACTAAGCAACAGCTGCAACACTTGCAGCAGTATGTTTGTGTAATTGCTTGAGGCATTGTGCTCACTGCTCAGTTATTAATAGAACTGTTTGAATTTTCTTGATTCTTAATTTCTTAATGCTATGTTCTACTTCTTTCAGTTTCATATCTAATTGGAAATGTCATCTGTGGAAAAAGCAACAAGATCTCAAACCAAGTTGTATCTCCTTGGCGACTCTGTGACTGAATTAAGTGGCAGCAAGTTGCCATCATTGCGTATGGCTCTTGGATTCTTCCTACATCACCATCTCGATCTGAAGGAGACCGTAAGACAATCGTCGGATGTTACCATCACGGAAATAGCTAACTTTTGGAAGAAAGCTAGAATCCCGATGAGAGCTCATCAAAACTGCCAAACCAAGCTTGAGCAGACATTTGAAGAATGGCGTCTTCTGAAAAAGAACAAAGCGCGAACGTCACCAACTCAACTTGCGAGAAAGTCGGCTTTTGTTTCCAGGCTTGAAGACCTTTTTGATGTCGCTCATGCTGATGCTCTGACCAATACGTCAGTATTACAAGAAGACAAGGATTTCTTGTTAGCCCAGCGAGAAAAGGGAAGAAGGGGGTCGCTGGCTGGAGTAGATGTAAAGCTTGCTGCGAAGGAGAAAACGGCGTCCAAAAGAGAGGAGGAAATGCTTGCCAGGCGACAGTGAATGGAGCAAATGAAACAGTTAGCAGCTTCTACAGCTGAACTGATTTCATCTGGTTCTGAATCTGAAAACAGCTCAGCAGAAGATAGTGAAAAGATGGAAACTGGGGACAATGCAAGTGAGGGAGCTGCTGGAGGCATCACATTTCAGACACAAAAAAGAAAGAGGGGGCGAAAAACTGTCGTTACTGAAGAACTCGCAGCCGCTCTAGATCGCACAAAAGTGTCAGACCGCAAAGCCGTTTTTGTTATAGCAGAAACTGCCAAAAGCTTGGGACAGAACATTGATGAACTTGCTCTAAACAGAGACTCAATTCGCCGACAAAGAGTACAACACCGAGTCCAGAGATCTGCAAATATAAAGGCGGAGTTTCAGGGTAACGTTCCCCTTGTTGTTCACTGGGACGGCAAACTGATCCTTGATCTAATTGGAAAAGAGAAGGTTGATCGCCTGCCAGTATTGGTTTCAGGGAAAGGAGTTTCTCAGCTACTCACAGTTGCCAAGCTTCCATCTGGAACAGGCGAGGCTCAGGCTGCTGCTGTCTTTGGAGCCATTGAAGACTGGGGCATAGCCGACAGCATCCGAGCTATGTGTTTTGACACGACCAGCTCAAACACTGGTCGGATCGCTGGTGCCTGTGTCCTCCTAGAGCAGAAGCTTGAGAAGGAGCTCTTGTCACTAGCTTGCAGGCATCACATTATGGAATTGATAATTGGTGCAGTGTTCCAAGTGTGTATGGGATTGGGAGCCAAATCTTCTCCCGAGGTTCCACTCTTCAAACGCTTCCAGGAATACTGGGGATTCACAGACACGGCCAAGTATGAACCAGGGATTGCAGCTGATGACGTGGCAAGTCTAGTGGAAGACATAAAGCAAGGCACTATCGATTACGCCAACAAGCATCTTGAACAGAGTCAGCCGAGAGATGATTATAAAGAATTCTTGGAACTTGTGATTGTCTTTCTCGGTGCTGCTCCTGCCAGAGGAGTGCGATTCATGTCACCCGGAGCAATGCACCACGCCCGCTGGATGTCCAAAGTAATATACTGTCTCAAGATCTGGATGTTCAAGGCTCAATTCAAACTGACTCCTGCAGAAAAGAGAGGATTACGTGATGTGTGTGTATTCACAGTACGTGTCTACCTGACAGCCTGGATCTCTGCACCTCAAGCATCAGGTGCTCCTTACAGTGACCTGCTGCTGCTGAAGTCACTGCTTGAATACTCATCAATCCATCCAGCCATCTCAAAGTCAACATCACGCAAGTTTTCCAATCACGTGTGGTACTTGTCACAGGAACTTGTTAGCTAGGCTTTCTTCGACAGTCGGGTCAGTTCGTCAACCAAGAGACTGATGGTGAGTGCCATGAAGAATGAAGAAGACCAAGATCAGGATCATTCCAAGCGAATCACTGTTGCTCTTGATTCATTCAAGGACAAGAACTTGGAAGATTTCGTCACAGCAAGGTCAATGAAACTTCTGCGAATGATCGAACTTCCAGACGGATTTCTCGCGGTTGATCCGGACTTGTGGGATGACAGAGACGACTACAAGCAGGCTGCAGAAACAGTCAACTCTCGAAAAGTTGTCAATGACTACGCTGAACGTGGAGTGGCACTTATTCAGGAGTACAGTGGGTTGATAACCCGCGATGAAACTCAGCTGCAATTCCTGCTGCAAGTTGTCGAGGACCATCGCAGAATGTACCCTGATAGCAGAAAACATACACTGCCATGATGCCATGAAAATAATAAATTTGGGGTTTGCTGGACATTGTCAGACTGATACTATGAACTCTGTCAGAAACTGAACAAAGAATTCACTATTAACGTGTTCAAAAATAAATACTGTGTTCAAGTGTGTTGTTTAAAATAAATTAAGATATAGTCTGATATACTCGTAATTCGTTGAATTTTTATAATTTTCATAATCTTTGAGGCGTTTGAGCTACCCCTACACATAATAATTTAGTGCTCCAACGTTTTATACAGTGTTTCTATATTATATGGAACAGATTAAGGGGGTAAGACTTTCAAAAATAAAACTTTAGTTTTTTTAAATTCTTTAAGCTCCACCCTAGTGCTCGTGTTGGAAACCACTTTTCGCACATGTGCTCGTGTTGCCAAACCACTTTCCGCACTTGTGCTGGCGTTGAAAGCCACTTTTTGCACTTGTGTTAGCGTTGAAAACCACTTTTCGCATGGGTGTTAGCGTTGAAAACCACTTTCTGCACCTGCGCTCGTGTTGCAAAACAACATATCGCACTTGTGTTAGTGTTGCAAAACCACCTTTCATACTTGTGTTGGTGTTGCAAATCCACTTTCTGCAACTCCGCTTGTGTTGCAAACCACTTTTCGCCCTCATGTTGGGGTTGAAAAACACTTTTCACACTTGTGTTGGTGTTGAAAACCACTTATCGCACTTGTGTTCGTGCTGCAAAACCACTTTCTGCACTTGTGTTAATGTTGAAAAACCATTTTCTGCACTCGTCCTGGTGTTGATAACCACTTTTCCCACTTGTGTTAGTGTTGCCAAACCACTTTTCGCACTTGTGCTCGTGTTGAAAACCACTTTTTGCGCTCCTGTTAGTGTTCAAAGCCACTTTTCATACTTGGGTTGATGTTGCAAATCCACTTTCTGCACCTCCGCTTGTTTTGCAAAACCAGTTTCGCCCTCATGTGAGGGTTGAAAAACACTTTTCGCACTTGTGTTGGTGTTGAAAACCACTTATCGCACTTATGTTGGTGTTGCAAAACCACTTATCGCACTTGTGTTAGTGTTGGAAGACCACTTATGACACTTGTGTTAGTGTTGCAAAACCACTTTTCGCACTTGTGTTAGCGTTGAAAACCACTTTCCACACGTGTGTTAGCGTTGAAAACCACTTTCCGCACCTGCGCTTGTGTTGCAACACAACTTATCGCACTTGTGTTAGTGTTGCAAAACCACTTTTCGCACTTGTGTTGGTGTTGCAAATCCACTTTCTGCACCTCCGCTTGTGTTGCATAACCACTTTTCGCCCTCATGTTAGGGTTGAAAAACACTTTTTGCACTTGTGTTATTGTTGCCAAATCATTTTTCTCACATCTGTTGGTGTTGCAAAACCACTGACAATTGTGCTGGCGTTGAAAACCACTTATCGCACTTGTGTTAGTGTTGCAAGACCACTTAGGACACATGTGTTAGTGTTGCAAAACCACTTTTCGCACTTGTGTTAGCATTGAAAACCACTTTCCACACGTTTGTTAGCATTGAAAACCACTTTCCGCACCTGCGCTCATGTTGCAAAACAACTTATCGCACTTGTGTTAGTGTTGCAAAACCACTTTTCGCACTTGTGTTGGTGTTGCAAATCCACTTTCTGCACCTCCGCTTGTGTTGCATAACCACTTTTCACCCTCATGTTAGGGTTGAAAAACACTTTTCGCACTTGTGTTGGTGTTGACAAACCACTTTCCGAACTTGTGCTGGCATTGAAAACCACTTTTCGCACTTGTGCTTGTGTTGTAAACCACCTTTCGCGCTCCTGTTATTGTTCAAAGCCACTTTTCGCACTTGTGTTAGCATTGAAAACCACTTTTCGCACCTGTGTTAGTGTTGCAAAACCAATTTCCACACTTGGGTTGCTATTCAGAAACCATTTTCGCACTTGTGCTGGTGTTGAAAACCATTTTTCGCACTTGTGCTGGTGTTGAAAACCACTTTTCGCACTTGTGTTAGTGTTGCAAAACCACTTTCTGCACTTGTGCTGGCGTTGAAAACCATTTTTCCCACTTGTCTTCGTGTTGCAAAACCATTTTCAGCACTCATGCTGGTGTTGATAACCACTTTTTGCGCTCTTGTTATTGTTCAAAACAACTTTTAGCACTTGTGTTAGCATTGAAAACCACTTTTCGCACGTGTGTTAGCATTGAAAACCACTTTTCTCTCACTTGTGTTAGCATCGAAAACCACTTTTCGCACTTGTGCTGGTGTTGAAAACCATTTTTCGCACTTGTGCTGGCGTTGAAAACCATTTTTCCCACTTGTGTTCGTGTTGCAAAACCATTTTCCGCACTCATGCTGGTGTTGATAACCACTTTTTGCGCTCTTGTTATTGTTCAAAACAACTTTTAGCACTTGTGTTAGCATTGAAAACCACTTGTCGCACGTGTGTTAGTGTTGTAAACCATTTTCTGCACCTGCGCTCGTGTTGCAAAACAACTTATCGCACTTGTGCTGGTGTTGCAAATCCTCTTTCTGCACCTCCGCTTGTGTAGCAAAACCACTTTTCTCCCTCATGTGAGGGTTGAAAAACACTTTTCGCACTTGTGTTGGTGTTGAAAACCACTTATCGCACTTGTATTCGTGCGGCAAAACCACTTTTCGCACTTGTGTTGGTGTTGAAAAACCACTTTCTGCACTCGTGCGAGTGTTGATAACCACGTTTAGTACTTGTGTTAGTGTTGCAAAACCACTTTTCGCACTTGTGTTCATGTTGCCAAACCACTTTCCGCACTTGTGCTGGCGTTGAAAACCACTTCTCGCACTTGTGCTGTTGTTGAAAACCACCTTTCGCGTTCCTGTTCATGGAAAACAGTGGTTCAAAGCCACTTTTCGCACTTGTGTTAGCGTTGCAAAACCATTCTCCGCCCTCATACTGGTGTTGATAAGCACGTTTTGCACTCTTTTTATTGTTCAAAACCACTTTTAGCTCTTGTGTTAGTGTTGCCAAACCATTTTCTGCACTTGTGTTAGCGTTGAAAACCACATTTCGCAAATGTGTTGGTGTTGAAAAACCATTTTCCGCACACGTGCTGGTGTTGATAACCACTTTTCGCGCTCTTGTTCGTGTTCAAAACCACTTTTTGCAATTGTGTTGGCGTTGAAAACCACTTTTTGCACTTGTGTTGGTGTTGGAAAACCACTTTTCGCGCTGGTGCTAGCATTGAAAACGACTTTTTGCACTTGTGCTTGTGTTGCAAAACCACTTTTGGCACTTGTGTTGGTGTTGCAAATCCACTTTCCAAACCTGCGCTGGTGTTGCAAATCCACTTTTCACACTTGTGCTGGCATTGAAAACCACTTTTCGCACTTTTTCAAGTGTTGCAAAACCACTTTTTGCGCTCTTGTTATTGTTCAAAACCACTTTTAGCACTTGTGTTAGTGTTGCAAAACCACTTTTCGCACTTGTGCTTGCGTAGAAAACCACTTTTCGCACTTGTGCTCGTGTTGGAAACCACTTTTCGCACTTGTGCTCGTGTTGCCAAACCACTTTCCGCACTTGTGCTGGCGTTGAAAGCCACTTTTTGCACTTGTGTTAGCGTTGAAAACCACTTTTCGCATGGGTGTTAGCGTTGAAAACCACTTTCTGCACCTGCGCTCGTGTTGCAAAACAACATATCGCACTTGTGTTAATGTTGGAAGACCACTTATGACACTTATGTTGGTGCAGGAAATCACTTTTGCACTTGTATTAGTGTGGAAAAACCACTTTTCGCACTTGTGTTAGTGTTGAAAAACCACTTTTCGCACTTGTGTTAGTGTTGAAAAACCACTTTTCGCACTTGTGTTAGTGTTGAAAAACCACTTTTCGCACTTGTGTTGGTGCTGGAAACCACTTTTGCACTTGTATTAGTGTGGAAAAAACACTTTTCGCACTTATGTTAGTGTTGAAAAACCACTTTTCGCACTTGTGTTAGTGTTGAAAAACCACTTTTCGCACTTGTGTTGGTGCAGGAAACCACTTTTGCACTTGTATTAGTGTGGAAAAAACACTTTTTGCACTTTTGATAGTGTTGAAAAACCACTTTTCGCACTTGTGTTTGTGTTGAAAAACCACTTTTCGCACTTGTGTTGGTGCAGGAAACCACTTTTGCACTTGTATTAGTGTGGAAAAACCACTTTTCGCTCTTGTGTTAGTGTTGAAAAACCACTTTTCGCACTTGTGTTGGTGCAGGAAACCACTTTTGCACTTCTATTAGTGTGGAAAAAACACTTTTTGCACTTATGATAGTGTTGAAAAACCACTTTTCGCACTTGTGTTTGTGTTGAAAAACCACTTTTCGCACTTGTGTTGGTGCAGGAAACCACTTTTGCACTTGTATTAGTGTGCAAAAACCACTTTTCGCACTTGTGTTAGTGTTGAAAAACCACTTTTCGCACTTGTGTTAGTGTTGAAAAACCACTTTTCGCACTTGTGTTGGTGCAGGAAACCACTTTTGCACTTGTATTAGTGTGGAAAAACCACTTTTCGCACTTGTGTTAGTGTTGAAAAACCACTTTTCGCACTTGTGTTAGTGTTGAAAAACCACTTTTCGCACTTGTGTTGGTGCAGGAAACCACTTTTGCACTTGTGATAGTGTTGAAAAACCACTTTTCGCACTTGTGTTGGTGCAGGAAACCTCTTTTGCACTTGTATTAGTGTGGAAAAACCACTTTTCGCACTTGTGTTAGTGTTGAAAAACCACTTTTCGCACTTGTGTTAGTGTTGAAAAACCACTTTTCGCACTTGTGTTGGTGCAGGAAACCACTTTTGCACTTGTATTAGTGTGGAAAAAACACTTTTAGCACTTGTGTTAGTGTTGAAAAACCACTTTTCGCACTTGTGTTAGTGTTGAAAAACCACTTTTCACACTTGTGTTGGTGCAGGAAACCACTTTTGCACTTGTATTAGTGTGGAAAAACCACTTTTCGCACTTGTGTTAGTGTTGAAAAACCACTTTTCGCACTTGTGTTGGTGTTGAAAAACCACTTTTCGCACTTGTGTTGGTGCAGGAAACCACTTTTGCACTTGTATTAGTGTGGAAAAAACACTTTTAGCACTTGTGTTAGTGTTGAAAAACCACATTTCGCACTTGTGTTAGTGTTGAAAAACCACTTTTCGCACTTGTGTTGGTGCAGGAAACCACTTTTGCACCTGTATTAGTGTGGAAAAACCACTTTTCGCACTTGTGTTAGTGTTGCAAAACCACTTTCTGCACTTGTGCTGGCGTTGAAAACCATTTTTCCCACTTGTGTTCGTGTTGCAAAACCATTTTCCGCACTCATGCTGGTGTTGATAACCACTTTTTGCGCTCTTGTTATTGTTCAAAACAACTTTTAGCACTTGTGTTAGCATTGAAAACCACTTTTCGCACGTGTGTTAGTGTTGTAAACCATTTTCTGCACCTGCGCTCGTGTTGCAAAACAACTTATCGCACTTGTGCTGGTGTTGCAAATCCTCTTTCTGCACCTCCGCTTGTGTAGCAAAACCACTTTTCTCCCTCATGTGAGGGTTGAAAAACACTTTTCGCACTTGTGTTGGTGTTGAAAACCACTTATCGCACTTGTATTCGTGCGGCAAAACCACTTTTCGCACTTGTGTTGGTGTTGAAAAACCACTTTCTGCACTCGTGCGAGTGTTGATAACCACGTTTAGTACTTGTGTTAGTGTTGCAAAACCACTTTTCGCACTTGTGTTCATGTTGCCAAACCACTTTCCGCACTTGTGCTGGCGTTGAAAACCACTTCTCGCACTTGTGCTGTTGTTGAAAACCACCTTTCGCGTTCCTGTTCATGGAAAACAGTGGTTCAAAGCCACTTTTCGCACTTGTGTTAGCGTTGCAAAACCATTCTCCGCCCTCATACTGGTGTTGATAAGCACGTTTTGCACTCTTTTTATTGTTCAAAACCACTTTTAGCTCTTGTGTTAGTGTTGCCAAACCATTTTCTGCACTTGTGTTAGCGTTGAAAACCACATTTCGCAAATGTGTTGGTGTTGAAAAACCATTTTCCGCACACGTGCTGGTGTTGATAACCACTTTTCGCGCTCTTGTTCGTGTTCAAAACCACTTTTTGCAATTGTGTTGGCGTTGAAAACCACTTTTTGCACTTGTGTTGGTGTTGGAAAACCACTTTTCGCGCTGGTGCTAGCATTGAAAACGACTTTTTGCACTTGTGCTTGTGTTGCAAAACCACTTTTGGCACTTGTGTTGGTGTTGCAAATCCACTTTCCAAACCTGCGCTGGTGTTGCAAATCCACTTTTCACACTTGTGCTGGCATTGAAAACCACTTTTCGCACTTTTTCAAGTGTTGCAAAACCACTTTTTGCGCTCTTGTTATTGTTCAAAACCACTTTTAGCACTTGTGTTAGTGTTGCAAAACCACTTTTCGCACTTGTGCTTGCGTAGAAAACCACTTTTCGCACTTGTGCTCGTGTTGGAAACCACTTTTCGCACTTGTGCTCGTGTTGCCAAACCACTTTCCGCACTTGTGCTGGCGTTGAAAGCCACTTTTTGCACTTGTGTTAGCGTTGAAAACCACTTTTCGCATGGGTGTTAGCGTTGAAAACCACTTTCTGCACCTGCGCTCGTGTTGCAAAACAACATATCGCACTTGTGTTAATGTTGGAAGACCACTTATGACACTTATGTTGGTGCAGGAAATCACTTTTGCACTTGTATTAGTGTGGAAAAACCACTTTTCGCACTTGTGTTAGTGTTGAAAAACCACTTTTCGCACTTGTGTTAGTGTTGAAAAACCACTTTTCGCACTTGTGTTAGTGTTGAAAAACCACTTTTCGCACTTGTGTTGGTGCTGGAAACCACTTTTGCACTTGTATTAGTGTGGAAAAAACACTTTTCGCACTTATGTTAGTGTTGAAAAACCACTTTTCGCACTTGTGTTAGTGTTGAAAAACCACTTTTCGCACTTGTGTTGGTGCAGGAAACCACTTTTGCACTTGTATTAGTGTGGAAAAAACACTTTTTGCACTTTTGATAGTGTTGAAAAACCACTTTTCGCACTTGTGTTTGTGTTGAAAAACCACTTTTCGCACTTGTGTTGGTGCAGGAAACCACTTTTGCACTTGTATTAGTGTGGAAAAACCACTTTTCGCTCTTGTGTTAGTGTTGAAAAACCACTTTTCGCACTTGTGTTGGTGCAGGAAACCACTTTTGCACTTCTATTAGTGTGGAAAAAACACTTTTTGCACTTATGATAGTGTTGAAAAACCACTTTTCGCACTTGTGTTTGTGTTGAAAAACCACTTTTCGCACTTGTGTTGGTGCAGGAAACCACTTTTGCACTTGTATTAGTGTGCAAAAACCACTTTTCGCACTTGTGTTAGTGTTGAAAAACCACTTTTCGCACTTGTGTTAGTGTTGAAAAACCACTTTTCGCACTTGTGTTGGTGCAGGAAACCACTTTTGCACTTGTATTAGTGTGGAAAAACCACTTTTCGCACTTGTGTTAGTGTTGAAAAACCACTTTTCGCACTTGTGTTAGTGTTGAAAAACCACTTTTCGCACTTGTGTTGGTGCAGGAAACCACTTTTGCACTTGTGATAGTGTTGAAAAACCACTTTTCGCACTTGTGTTGGTGCAGGAAACCTCTTTTGCACTTGTATTAGTGTGGAAAAACCACTTTTCGCACTTGTGTTAGTGTTGAAAAACCACTTTTCGCACTTGTGTTAGTGTTGAAAAACCACTTTTCGCACTTGTGTTGGTGCAGGAAACCACTTTTGCACTTGTATTAGTGTGGAAAAAACACTTTTAGCACTTGTGTTAGTGTTGAAAAACCACTTTTCGCACTTGTGTTAGTGTTGAAAAAGCACTTTTCACACTTGTGTTGGTGCAGGAAACCACTTTTGCACTTGTATTAGTGTGGAAAAACCACTTTTCGCACTTGTGTTAGTGTTGAAAAACCACTTTTCGCACTTGTGTTGGTGTTGAAAAACCACTTTTCGCACTTGTGTTGGTGCAGGAAACCACTTTTGCACTTGTATTAGTGTGGAAAAAACACTTTTAGCACTTGTGTTAGTGTTGAAAAACCACATTTCGCACTTGTGTTAGTGTTGAAAAACCACTTTTCGCACTTGTGTTGGTGCAGGAAACCACTTTTGCACCTGTATTAGTGTGGAAAAAACACTTTTCGCACTTGTGTTAGTGTTGAAAAACCAATTTTCGCACTTGTGTTAGTGTTGAAAAACCACTTTTCACACTTGTGTTGGTGCAGGAAACCACTTTTGTACTTGTATTAGTGTGGAAAAAACACTTTTCGCACTTGTGTTAGTGTTGAAAAACCACTTTTCGCACTTGTGTTAGTGTTGAAAAACCACTTATCGCACTTGTGTTGGTGCAGGAAATCACTTTTGCACTTGTATTAGTGTGGAAAAACCACTTTTCGCACTTGTGTTAGTGTTGAAAAACCACTTTTCGCACTTGTGTTAGTGTTGAAAAACCACTTTTCTCACTTGTGTTAGTGTTGAAAAACCACTTTTCGCACTTGTGTTGGTGCAGGAAACCACTTTTGCACCTGTATTAGTGTGGAAAAAACACTTTTTGCACTTGTGTTAGTGTTGAAAAACCACTTTTCGCACTTGTGTTAGTGTTGAAAAACCACTTTTCGCACTTGTGTTGGTGCAGGAAAGCACTTTTGCACTTGTATTAGTGTGGAAAAACCACTTTTCGCACTTGTGATAGTGTTGAAAAACCACTTTTCGCACTTGTGTTAGTGTTGAAAAACCACTTATCGCACTTGTGTTGGTGCAGGAAATCACTTTTGCACTTGTATTAGTGTGGAAAAACCACTTTTCGCACTTGTGTTAGTGTTGAAAAACCACTTTTCGCACTTGTGTTAGTGTTGAAAAACCACTTTTCGCACTTGTGTTAGTGTTGAAAAACCACTTTTCGCACTTGTGTTCGTGCAGGAAACCACTTTTGCACTTGTATTAGTGTGGAAAAAACACTTTTCGCACTTGTGTTAGTGTTGAAAAACCACTTTTCGCACTTGTGTTGGTGCAGGAAATCACTTTTGCACTTGTATTAGTGTGGAAAAAACACTTTTTGCACTTTTGATAGTGTTGAAAAACCACTTTTCGCACTTGTGTTTGTGTTGAAAAACCACTTTTCGCACTTGTGTTGGTGCAGGAAACCACTTTTGCACTTGTATTAGTGTGGAAAAACCACTTTTCGCTCTTGTGTTAGTGTTGAAAAACCACTTTTCGCACTTGTGTTGGTGCAGGAAACCACTTTTGCACTTCTATTAGTGTGGAAAAAACACTTTTTGCACTTATGATAGTGTTGAAAAACCACTTTTCGCACTTGTGTTTGTGTTGAAAAACCACTTTTCGCACTTGTGTTGGTGCAGGAAACCACTTTTGCACTTGTATTAGTGTGCAAAAACCACTTTTCGCACTTGTGTTAGTGTTGAAAAACCACTTTTCGCACTTGTGTTAGTGTTGAAAAACCACTTTTCGCACTTGTGTTGGTGCAGGAAACCACTTTTGCACTTGTATTAGTGTGGAAAAACCACTTTTCGCACTTGTGTTAGTGTTGAAAAACCACTTTTCGCACTTGTGTTAGTGTTGAAAAACCACTTTTCGCACTTGTGTTGGTGCAGGAAACCACTTTTGCACTTGTGATAGTGTTGAAAAACCACTTTTCGCACTTGTGTTGGTGCAGGAAACCTCTTTTGCACTTGTATTAGTGTGGAAAAACCACTTTTCGCACTTGTGTTAGTGTTGAAAAACCACTTTTCGCACTTGTGTTAGTGTTGAAAAACCACTTTTCGCACTTGTGTTGGTGCAGGAAACCACTTTTGCACTTGTATTAGTGTGGAAAAAACACTTTTAGCACTTGTGTTAGTGTTGAAAAACCACTTTTCGCACTTGTGTTAGTGTTGAAAAACCACTTTTCACACTTGTGTTGGTGCAGGAAACCACTTTTGCACTTGTATTAGTGTGGAAAAACCACTTTTCGCACTTGTGTTAGTGTTGAAAAACCACTTTTCGCACTTGTGTTGGTGTTGAAAAACCACTTTTCGCACTTGTGTTGGTGCAGGAAACCACTTTTGCACTTGTATTAGTGTGGAAAAAACACTTTTAGCACTTGTGTTAGTGTTGAAAAACCACATTTCGCACTTGTGTTAGTGTTGAAAAACCACTTTTCGCACTTGTGTTGGTGCAGGAAACCACTTTTGCACCTGTATTAGTGTGGAAAAACCACTTTTCGCACTTGTGTTAGTGTTGCAAAACCACTTTCTGCACTTGTGCTGGCGTTGAAAACCATTTTTCCCACTTGTGTTCGTGTTGCAAAACCATTTTCCGCACTCATGCTGGTGTTGATAACCACTTTTTGCGCTCTTGTTATTGTTCAAAACAACTTTTAGCACTTGTGTTAGCATTGAAAACCACTTTTCGCACGTGTGTTAGTGTTGTAAACCATTTTCTGCACCTGCGCTCGTGTTGCAAAACAACTTATCGCACTTGTGCTGGTGTTGCAAATCCTCTTTCTGCACCTCCGCTTGTGTAGCAAAACCACTTTTCTCCCTCATGTGAGGGTTGAAAAACACTTTTCGCACTTGTGTTGGTGTTGAAAACCACTTATCGCACTTGTATTCGTGCGGCAAAACCACTTTTCGCACTTGTGTTGGTGTTGAAAAACCACTTTCTGCACTCGTGCGAGTGTTGATAACCACGTTTAGTACTTGTGTTAGTGTTGCAAAACCACTTTTCGCACTTGTGTTCATGTTGCCAAACCACTTTCCGCACTTGTGCTGGCGTTGAAAACCACTTCTCGCACTTGTGCTGTTGTTGAAAACCACCTTTCGCGTTCCTGTTCATGGAAAACAGTGGTTCAAAGCCACTTTTCGCACTTGTGTTAGCGTTGCAAAACCATTCTCCGCCCTCATACTGGTGTTGATAAGCACGTTTTGCACTCTTTTTATTGTTCAAAACCACTTTTAGCTCTTGTGTTAGTGTTGCCAAACCATTTTCTGCACTTGTGTTAGCGTTGAAAACCACATTTCGCAAATGTGTTGGTGTTGAAAAACCATTTTCCGCACACGTGCTGGTGTTGATAACCACTTTTCGCGCTCTTGTTCGTGTTCAAAACCACTTTTTGCAATTGTGTTGGCGTTGAAAACCACTTTTTGCACTTGTGTTGGTGTTGGAAAACCACTTTTCGCGCTGGTGCTAGCATTGAAAACGACTTTTTGCACTTGTGCTTGTGTTGCAAAACCACTTTTGGCACTTGTGTTGGTGTTGCAAATCCACTTTCCAAACCTGCGCTGGTGTTGCAAATCCACTTTTCACACTTGTGCTGGCATTGAAAACCACTTTTCGCACTTTTTCAAGTGTTGCAAAACCACTTTTTGCGCTCTTGTTATTGTTCAAAACCACTTTTAGCACTTGTGTTAGTGTTGCAAAACCACTTTTCGCACTTGTGCTTGCGTAGAAAACCACTTTTCGCACTTGTGCTCGTGTTGGAAACCACTTTTCGCACTTGTGCTCGTGTTGCCAAACCACTTTCCGCACTTGTGCTGGCGTTGAAAGCCACTTTTTGCACTTGTGTTAGCGTTGAAAACCACTTTTCGCATGGGTGTTAGCGTTGAAAACCACTTTCTGCACCTGCGCTCGTGTTGCAAAACAACATATCGCACTTGTGTTAATGTTGGAAGACCACTTATGACACTTATGTTGGTGCAGGAAATCACTTTTGCACTTGTATTAGTGTGGAAAAACCACTTTTCGCACTTGTGTTAGTGTTGAAAAACCACTTTTCGCACTTGTGTTAGTGTTGAAAAACCACTTTTCGCACTTGTGTTAGTGTTGAAAAACCACTTTTCGCACTTGTGTTGGTGCTGGAAACCACTTTTGCACTTGTATTAGTGTGGAAAAAACACTTTTCGCACTTATGTTAGTGTTGAAAAACCACTTTTCGCACTTGTGTTAGTGTTGAAAAACCACTTTTCGCACTTGTGTTGGTGCAGGAAACCACTTTTGCACTTGTATTAGTGTGGAAAAAACACTTTTTGCACTTTTGATAGTGTTGAAAAACCACTTTTCGCACTTGTGTTTGTGTTGAAAAACCACTTTTCGCACTTGTGTTGGTGCAGGAAACCACTTTTGCACTTGTATTAGTGTGGAAAAACCACTTTTCGCTCTTGTGTTAGTGTTGAAAAACCACTTTTCGCACTTGTGTTGGTGCAGGAAACCACTTTTGCACTTCTATTAGTGTGGAAAAAACACTTTTTGCACTTATGATAGTGTTGAAAAACCACTTTTCGCACTTGTGTTTGTGTTGAAAAACCACTTTTCGCACTTGTGTTGGTGCAGGAAACCACTTTTGCACTTGTATTAGTGTGCAAAAACCACTTTTCGCACTTGTGTTAGTGTTGAAAAACCACTTTTCGCACTTGTGTTAGTGTTGAAAAACCACTTTTCGCACTTGTGTTGGTGCAGGAAACCACTTTTGCACTTGTATTAGTGTGGAAAAACCACTTTTCGCACTTGTGTTAGTGTTGAAAAACCACTTTTCGCACTTGTGTTAGTGTTGAAAAACCACTTTTCGCACTTGTGTTGGTGCAGGAAACCACTTTTGCACTTGTGATAGTGTTGAAAAACCACTTTTCGCACTTGTGTTGGTGCAGGAAACCTCTTTTGCACTTGTATTAGTGTGGAAAAACCACTTTTCGCACTTGTGTTAGTGTTGAAAAACCACTTTTCGCACTTGTGTTAGTGTTGAAAAACCACTTTTCGCACTTGTGTTGGTGCAGGAAACCACTTTTGCACTTGTATTAGTGTGGAAAAAACACTTTTAGCACTTGTGTTAGTGTTGAAAAACCACTTTTCGCACTTGTGTTAGTGTTGAAAAAGCACTTTTCACACTTGTGTTGGTGCAGGAAACCACTTTTGCACTTGTATTAGTGTGGAAAAACCACTTTTCGCACTTGTGTTAGTGTTGAAAAACCACTTTTCGCACTTGTGTTGGTGTTGAAAAACCACTTTTCGCACTTGTGTTGGTGCAGGAAACCACTTTTGCACTTGTATTAGTGTGGAAAAAACACTTTTAGCACTTGTGTTAGTGTTGAAAAACCACATTTCGCACTTGTGTTAGTGTTGAAAAACCACTTTTCGCACTTGTGTTGGTGCAGGAAACCACTTTTGCACCTGTATTAGTGTGGAAAAAACACTTTTCGCACTTGTGTTAGTGTTGAAAAACCAATTTTCGCACTTGTGTTAGTGTTGAAAAACCACTTTTCACACTTGTGTTGGTGCAGGAAACCACTTTTGTACTTGTATTAGTGTGGAAAAAACACTTTTCGCACTTGTGTTAGTGTTGAAAAACCACTTTTCGCACTTGTGTTAGTGTTGAAAAACCACTTATCGCACTTGTGTTGGTGCAGGAAATCACTTTTGCACTTGTATTAGTGTGGAAAAACCACTTTTCGCACTTGTGTTAGTGTTGAAAAACCACTTTTCGCACTTGTGTTAGTGTTGAAAAACCACTTTTCTCACTTGTGTTAGTGTTGAAAAACCACTTTTCGCACTTGTGTTGGTGCAGGAAACCACTTTTGCACCTGTATTAGTGTGGAAAAAACACTTTTTGCACTTGTGTTAGTGTTGAAAAACCACTTTTCGCACTTGTGTTAGTGTTGAAAAACCACTTTTCGCACTTGTGTTGGTGCAGGAAAGCACTTTTGCACCCCAAAGCTGCGGCCGCCCTTTTATTTCGCATACTACTGATAATAGATTAATTCTGTTGATAAATCAAGAACCCAATTTTAACTACTAAGTAAATTGACACTCTCTCCTATCATCATACACACAACATGCAATCATTGTGGTAAAATTAATTACTGGGAACACAGATAATACCTTTAAATTATAAAACTCTGTGCTCCATTAAATAAATAATTACAGTAGTAATATGTGCATTGTACATACACAATATCTGTTATAATAAAAGAGTAAAATGTTCGTTGAGCTAGTCTGCTAGACAATAAATGCTAAAATGAGATGTAGCGCTGACCTGGGAACGCTTATCACCATAGTATCTAAAAGTAAACACTGTACATAGGTGTATCACAGAACACTATTTGAAAATAAAAACGAAGTTATCACAGGCTTTGCAGAGAATCACAGACACAATGGGTGTATAAACATGGTATAATATTATCACAGATTATAGAAGCATAATCATTGTGGTTCAACTGGTTCATATCTATTATCCAACCAATCATCCGAATCCCATTGTTTTTCTGATAAATTGATAATGCAAATTTTCCATGAATTTATATTCCAGACATGTTCAGACTTGTTTACTGTTTGGACTCAATGGACTGACTATGCTGACTAAGCAACAGCTGCAACACTTGCAGCAGTATGTTTGTGTAATTGCTTGAGGCATTGTGCTCACTGCTCAGTTATTAATAGAACTGTTTGAATTTTCTTGATTCTTAATTTCTTAATGCTATGTTCTACTTCTTTCAGTTTCATATCTAATTGGAAATGTCATCTGTGGAAAAAGCAACAAGATCTCAAACCAAGTTGTATCTCCTTGGCGACTCTGTGACTGAATTAAGTGGCAGCAAGTTGCCATCATTGCGTATGGCTCTTGGATTCTTCCTACATCACCATCTCGATCTGAAGGAGACCGTAAGACAATCGTCGGATGTTACCATCACGGAAATAGCTAACTTTTGGAAGAAAGCTAGAATCCCGATGAGAGCTCATCAAAACTGCCAAACCAAGCTTGAGCAGACATTTGAAGAATGGCGTCTTCTGAAAAAGAACAAAGCGCGAACGTCACCAACTCAACTTGCGAGAAAGTCGGCTTTTGTTTCCAGGCTTGAAGACCTTTTTGATGTCGCTCATGCTGATGCTCTGACCAATACGTCAGTATTACAAGAAGACAAGGATTTCTTGTTAGCCCAGCGAGAAAAGGGAAGAAGGGGGTCGCTGGCTGGAGTAGATGTAAAGCTTGCTGCGAAGGAGAAAACGGCGTCCAAAAGAGAGGAGGAAATGCTTGCCAGGCGACAGTGAATGGAGCAAATGAAACAGTTAGCAGCTTCTACAGCTGAACTGATTTCATCTGGTTCTGAATCTGAAAACAGCTCAGCAGAAGATAGTGAAAAGATGGAAACTGGGGACAATGCAAGTGAGGGAGCTGCTGGAGGCATCACATTTCAGACACAAAAAAGAAAGAGGGGGCGAAAAACTGTCGTTACTGAAGAACTCGCAGCCGCTCTAGATCGCACAAAAGTGTCAGACCGCAAAGCCGTTTTTGTTATAGCAGAAACTGCCAAAAGCTTGGGACAGAACATTGATGAACTTGCTCTAAACAGAGACTCAATTCGCCGACAAAGAGTACAACACCGAGTCCAGAGATCTGCAAATATAAAGGCGGAGTTTCAGGGTAACGTTCCCCTTGTTGTTCACTGGGATGGCAAACTGATCCTTGATCTAATTGGAAAAGAGAAGGTTGATCGCCTGCCAGTATTGGTTTCAGGGAAAGGAGTTTCTCAGCTACTCACAGTTGCCAAGCTTCCATCTGGAACAGGCGAGGCTCAGGCTGCTGCTGTCTTTGGAGCCATTGAAGACTGGGGCATAGCCGACAGCATCCGAGCTATGTGTTTTGACACGACCAGCTCAAACACTGGTCGGATCGCTGGTGCCTGTGTCCTCCTAGAGCAGAAGCTTGAGAAGGAGCTCTTGTCACTAGCTTGCAGGCATCACATTATGGAATTGATAATTGGTGCAGTGTTCCAAGTGTGTATGGGATTGGGAGCCAAATCTTCTCCCGAGGTTCCACTCTTCAAACGCTTCCAGGAATACTGGGGATTCACAGACACGGCCAAGTATGAACCAGGGATTGCAGCTGATGACGTGGCAAGTCTAGTGGAAGACATAAAGCAAGGCACTATCGATTACGCCAACAAGCATCTTGAACAGAGTCAGCCGAGAGATGATTATAAAGAATTCTTGGAACTTGTGATTGTCTTTCTCGGTGCTGCTCCTGCCAGAGGAGTGCGATTCATGTCACCCGGAGCAATGCACCACGCCCGCTGGATGTCCAAAGTAATATACTGTCTCAAGATCTGGATGTTCAAGGCTCAATTCAAACTGACTCCTGCAGAAAAGAGAGGATTACGTGATGTGTGTGTATTCACAGTACGTGTCTACCTGACAGCCTGGATCTCTGCACCTCAAGCATCAGGTGCTCCTTACAGTGACCTGCTGCTGCTGAAGTCACTGCTTGAATACTCATCAATCCATCCAGCCATCTCAAAGTCAACATCACGCAAGTTTTCCAATCACGTGTGGTACTTGTCACAGGAACTTGTTAGCTAGGCTTTCTTCGACAGTCGGGTCAGTTCGTCAACCAAGAGACTGATGGTGAGTGCCATGAAGAATGAAGAAGACCAAGATCAGGATCATTCCAAGCGAATCACTGTTGCTCTTGATTCATTCAAGGACAAGAACTTGGAAGATTTCGTCACAGCAAGGTCAATGAAACTTCTGCGAATGATCGAACTTCCAGACGGATTTCTCGCGGTTGATCCGGACTTGTGGGATGACAGAGACGACTACAAGCAGGCTGCAGAAACAGTCAACTCTCGAAAAGTTGTCAATGACTACGCTGAACGTGGAGTGGCACTTATTCAGGAGTACAGTGGGTTGATAACCCGCGATGAAACTCAGCTGCAATTCCTGCTGCAAGTTGTCGAGGACCATCGCAGAATGTACCCTGATAGCAGAAAACATACACTGCCATGATGCCATGAAAATAATAAATTTGGGGTTTGCTGGACATTGTCAGACTGATACTATGAACTCTGTCAGAAACTGAACAAAGAATTCACTATTAACGTGTTCAAAAATAAATACTGTGTTCAAGTGTGTTGTTTAAAATAAATTAAGATATAGTCTGATATACTCGTAATTCGTTGAATTTTTATAATTTTCATAATCTTTGAGGCGTTTGAGCTACCCCTACACATAATAATTTAGTGCTCCAACGTTTTATACAGTGTTTCTATATTATATGGAACAGATTAAGGGGGTAAGACTTTCAAAAATAAAACTTTAGTTTTTTTAAATTCTTTAAGCTCCACCCTAGTGCTCGTGTTGGAAACCACTTTTCGCACATGTGCTCGTGTTGCCAAACCACTTTCCGCACTTGTGCTGGCGTTGAAAGCCACTTTTTGCACTTGTGTTAGCGTTGAAAACCACTTTTCGCATGGGTGTTAGCGTTGAAAACCACTTTCTGCACCTGCGCTCGTGTTGCAAAACAACATATCGCACTTGTGTTAGTGTTGCAAAACCACCTTTCATACTTGTGTTGGTGTTGCAAATCCACTTTCTGCAACTCCGCTTGTGTTGCAAACCACTTTTCGCCCTCATGTTGGGGTTGAAAAACACTTTTCACACTTGTGTTGGTGTTGAAAACCACTTATCGCACTTGTGTTCGTGCTGCAAAACCACTTTCTGCACTTGTGTTAATGTTGAAAAACCATTTTCTGCACTCGTCCTGGTGTTGATAACCACTTTTCCCACTTGTGTTAGTGTTGCCAAACCACTTTTCGCACTTGTGCTCGTGTTGAAAACCACTTTTTGCGCTCCTGTTAGTGTTCAAAGCCACTTTTCATACTTGGGTTGATGTTGCAAATCCACTTTCTGCACCTCCGCTTGTTTTGCAAAACCAGTTTCGCCCTCATGTGAGGGTTGAAAAACACTTTTCGCACTTGTGTTGGTGTTGAAAACCACTTATCGCACTTATGTTGGTGTTGCAAAACCACTTATCGCACTTGTGTTAGTGTTGGAAGACCACTTATGACACTTGTGTTAGTGTTGCAAAACCACTTTTCGCACTTGTGTTAGCGTTGAAAACCACTTTCCACACGTGTGTTAGCGTTGAAAACCACTTTCCGCACCTGCGCTTGTGTTGCAACACAACTTATCGCACTTGTGTTAGTGTTGCAAAACCACTTTTCGCACTTGTGTTGGTGTTGCAAATCCACTTTCTGCACCTCCGCTTGTGTTGCATAACCACTTTTCGCCCTCATGTTAGGGTTGAAAAACACTTTTTGCACTTGTGTTATTGTTGCCAAATCATTTTTCTCACATCTGTTGGTGTTGCAAAACCACTGACAATTGTGCTGGCGTTGAAAACCACTTATCGCACTTGTGTTAGTGTTGCAAGACCACTTAGGACACATGTGTTAGTGTTGCAAAACCACTTTTCGCACTTGTGTTAGCATTGAAAACCACTTTCCACACGTTTGTTAGCATTGAAAACCACTTTCCGCACCTGCGCTCATGTTGCAAAACAACTTATCGCACTTGTGTTAGTGTTGCAAAACCACTTTTCGCACTTGTGTTGGTGTTGCAAATCCACTTTCTGCACCTCCGCTTGTGTTGCATAACCACTTTTCACCCTCATGTTAGGGTTGAAAAACACTTTTCGCACTTGTGTTGGTGTTGACAAACCACTTTCCGAACTTGTGCTGGCATTGAAAACCACTTTTCGCACTTGTGCTTGTGTTGTAAACCACCTTTCGCGCTCCTGTTATTGTTCAAAGCCACTTTTCGCACTTGTGTTAGCATTGAAAACCACTTTTCGCACCTGTGTTAGTGTTGCAAAACCAATTTCCACACTTGGGTTGCTATTCAGAAACCATTTTCGCACTTGTGCTGGTGTTGAAAACCATTTTTCGCACTTGTGCTGGTGTTGAAAACCACTTTTCGCACTTGTGTTAGTGTTGCAAAACCACTTTCTGCACTTGTGCTGGCGTTGAAAACCATTTTTCCCACTTGTCTTCGTGTTGCAAAACCATTTTCAGCACTCATGCTGGTGTTGATAACCACTTTTTGCGCTCTTGTTATTGTTCAAAACAACTTTTAGCACTTGTGTTAGCATTGAAAACCACTTTTCGCACGTGTGTTAGCGTTGAAAACCACTTTTCTCTCACTTGTGTTAGCATCGAAAACCACTTTTCGCACTTGTGCTGGTGTTGAAAACCATTTTTCGCACTTGTGCTGGCGTTGAAAACCATTTTTCCCACTTGTGTTCGTGTTGCAAAACCATTTTCCGCACTCATGCTGGTGTTGATAACCACTTTTTGCGCTCTTGTTATTGTTCAAAACAACTTTTAGCACTTGTGTTAGCATTGAAAACCACTTGTCGCACGTGTGTTAGTGTTGTAAACCATTTTCTGCACCTGCGCTCGTGTTGCAAAACAACTTATCGCACTTGTGCTGGTGTTGCAAATCCTCTTTCTGCACCTCCGCTTGTGTAGCAAAACCACTTTTCTCCCTCATGTGAGGGTTGAAAAACACTTTTCGCACTTGTGTTGGTGTTGAAAACCACTTATCGCACTTGTATTCGTGCGGCAAAACCACTTTTCGCACTTGTGTTGGTGTTGAAAAACCACTTTCTGCACTCGTGCGAGTGTTGATAACCACGTTTAGTACTTGTGTTAGTGTTGCAAAACCACTTTTCGCACTTGTGTTCATGTTGCCAAACCACTTTCCGCACTTGTGCTGGCGTTGAAAACCACTTCTCGCACTTGTGCTGTTGTTGAAAACCACCTTTCGCGTTCCTGTTCATGGAAAACAGTGGTTCAAAGCCACTTTTCGCACTTGTGTTAGCGTTGCAAAACCATTCTCCGCCCTCATACTGGTGTTGATAAGCACGTTTTGCACTCTTTTTATTGTTCAAAACCACTTTTAGCTCTTGTGTTAGTGTTGCCAAACCATTTTCTGCACTTGTGTTAGCGTTGAAAACCACATTTCGCAAATGTGTTGGTGTTGAAAAACCATTTTCCGCACACGTGCTGGTGTTGATAACCACTTTTCGCGCTCTTGTTCGTGTTCAAAACCACTTTTTGCAATTGTGTTGGCGTTGAAAACCACTTTTTGCACTTGTGTTGGTGTTGGAAAACCACTTTTCGCGCTGGTGCTAGCATTGAAAACGACTTTTTGCACTTGTGCTTGTGTTGCAAAACCACTTTTGGCACTTGTGTTGGTGTTGCAAATCCACTTTCCAAACCTGCGCTGGTGTTGCAAATCCACTTTTCACACTTGTGCTGGCATTGAAAACCACTTTTCGCACTTTTTCAAGTGTTGCAAAACCACTTTTTGCGCTCTTGTTATTGTTCAAAACCACTTTTAGCACTTGTGTTAGTGTTGCAAAACCACTTTTCGCACTTGTGCTTGCGTAGAAAACCACTTTTCGCACTTGTGCTCGTGTTGGAAACCACTTTTCGCACTTGTGCTCGTGTTGCCAAACCACTTTCCGCACTTGTGCTGGCGTTGAAAGCCACTTTTTGCACTTGTGTTAGCGTTGAAAACCACTTTTCGCATGGGTGTTAGCGTTGAAAACCACTTTCTGCACCTGCGCTCGTGTTGCAAAACAACATATCGCACTTGTGTTAATGTTGGAAGACCACTTATGACACTTATGTTGGTGCAGGAAATCACTTTTGCACTTGTATTAGTGTGGAAAAACCACTTTTCGCACTTGTGTTAGTGTTGAAAAACCACTTTTCGCACTTGTGTTAGTGTTGAAAAACCACTTTTCGCACTTGTGTTAGTGTTGAAAAACCACTTTTCGCACTTGTGTTGGTGCTGGAAACCACTTTTGCACTTGTATTAGTGTGGAAAAAACACTTTTCGCACTTATGTTAGTGTTGAAAAACCACTTTTCGCACTTGTGTTAGTGTTGAAAAACCACTTTTCGCACTTGTGTTGGTGCAGGAAACCACTTTTGCACTTGTATTAGTGTGGAAAAAACACTTTTTGCACTTTTGATAGTGTTGAAAAACCACTTTTCGCACTTGTGTTTGTGTTGAAAAACCACTTTTCGCACTTGTGTTGGTGCAGGAAACCACTTTTGCACTTGTATTAGTGTGGAAAAACCACTTTTCGCTCTTGTGTTAGTGTTGAAAAACCACTTTTCGCACTTGTGTTGGTGCAGGAAACCACTTTTGCACTTCTATTAGTGTGGAAAAAACACTTTTTGCACTTATGATAGTGTTGAAAAACCACTTTTCGCACTTGTGTTTGTGTTGAAAAACCACTTTTCGCACTTGTGTTGGTGCAGGAAACCACTTTTGCACTTGTATTAGTGTGCAAAAACCACTTTTCGCACTTGTGTTAGTGTTGAAAAACCACTTTTCGCACTTGTGTTAGTGTTGAAAAACCACTTTTCGCACTTGTGTTGGTGCAGGAAACCACTTTTGCACTTGTATTAGTGTGGAAAAACCACTTTTCGCACTTGTGTTAGTGTTGAAAAACCACTTTTCGCACTTGTGTTAGTGTTGAAAAACCACTTTTCGCACTTGTGTTGGTGCAGGAAACCACTTTTGCACTTGTGATAGTGTTGAAAAACCACTTTTCGCACTTGTGTTGGTGCAGGAAACCTCTTTTGCACTTGTATTAGTGTGGAAAAACCACTTTTCGCACTTGTGTTAGTGTTGAAAAACCACTTTTCGCACTTGTGTTAGTGTTGAAAAACCACTTTTCGCACTTGTGTTGGTGCAGGAAACCACTTTTGCACTTGTATTAGTGTGGAAAAAACACTTTTAGCACTTGTGTTAGTGTTGAAAAACCACTTTTCGCACTTGTGTTAGTGTTGAAAAACCACTTTTCACACTTGTGTTGGTGCAGGAAACCACTTTTGCACTTGTATTAGTGTGGAAAAACCACTTTTCGCACTTGTGTTAGTGTTGAAAAACCACTTTTCGCACTTGTGTTGGTGTTGAAAAACCACTTTTCGCACTTGTGTTGGTGCAGGAAACCACTTTTGCACTTGTATTAGTGTGGAAAAAACACTTTTAGCACTTGTGTTAGTGTTGAAAAACCACATTTCGCACTTGTGTTAGTGTTGAAAAACCACTTTTCGCACTTGTGTTGGTGCAGGAAACCACTTTTGCACCTGTATTAGTGTGGAAAAACCACTTTTCGCACTTGTGTTAGTGTTGCAAAACCACTTTCTGCACTTGTGCTGGCGTTGAAAACCATTTTTCCCACTTGTGTTCGTGTTGCAAAACCATTTTCCGCACTCATGCTGGTGTTGATAACCACTTTTTGCGCTCTTGTTATTGTTCAAAACAACTTTTAGCACTTGTGTTAGCATTGAAAACCACTTTTCGCACGTGTGTTAGTGTTGTAAACCATTTTCTGCACCTGCGCTCGTGTTGCAAAACAACTTATCGCACTTGTGCTGGTGTTGCAAATCCTCTTTCTGCACCTCCGCTTGTGTAGCAAAACCACTTTTCTCCCTCATGTGAGGGTTGAAAAACACTTTTCGCACTTGTGTTGGTGTTGAAAACCACTTATCGCACTTGTATTCGTGCGGCAAAACCACTTTTCGCACTTGTGTTGGTGTTGAAAAACCACTTTCTGCACTCGTGCGAGTGTTGATAACCACGTTTAGTACTTGTGTTAGTGTTGCAAAACCACTTTTCGCACTTGTGTTCATGTTGCCAAACCACTTTCCGCACTTGTGCTGGCGTTGAAAACCACTTCTCGCACTTGTGCTGTTGTTGAAAACCACCTTTCGCGTTCCTGTTCATGGAAAACAGTGGTTCAAAGCCACTTTTCGCACTTGTGTTAGCGTTGCAAAACCATTCTCCGCCCTCATACTGGTGTTGATAAGCACGTTTTGCACTCTTTTTATTGTTCAAAACCACTTTTAGCTCTTGTGTTAGTGTTGCCAAACCATTTTCTGCACTTGTGTTAGCGTTGAAAACCACATTTCGCAAATGTGTTGGTGTTGAAAAACCATTTTCCGCACACGTGCTGGTGTTGATAACCACTTTTCGCGCTCTTGTTCGTGTTCAAAACCACTTTTTGCAATTGTGTTGGCGTTGAAAACCACTTTTTGCACTTGTGTTGGTGTTGGAAAACCACTTTTCGCGCTGGTGCTAGCATTGAAAACGACTTTTTGCACTTGTGCTTGTGTTGCAAAACCACTTTTGGCACTTGTGTTGGTGTTGCAAATCCACTTTCCAAACCTGCGCTGGTGTTGCAAATCCACTTTTCACACTTGTGCTGGCATTGAAAACCACTTTTCGCACTTTTTCAAGTGTTGCAAAACCACTTTTTGCGCTCTTGTTATTGTTCAAAACCACTTTTAGCACTTGTGTTAGTGTTGCAAAACCACTTTTCGCACTTGTGCTTGCGTAGAAAACCACTTTTCGCACTTGTGCTCGTGTTGGAAACCACTTTTCGCACTTGTGCTCGTGTTGCCAAACCACTTTCCGCACTTGTGCTGGCGTTGAAAGCCACTTTTTGCACTTGTGTTAGCGTTGAAAACCACTTTTCGCATGGGTGTTAGCGTTGAAAACCACTTTCTGCACCTGCGCTCGTGTTGCAAAACAACATATCGCACTTGTGTTAATGTTGGAAGACCACTTATGACACTTATGTTGGTGCAGGAAATCACTTTTGCACTTGTATTAGTGTGGAAAAACCACTTTTCGCACTTGTGTTAGTGTTGAAAAACCACTTTTCGCACTTGTGTTAGTGTTGAAAAACCACTTTTCGCACTTGTGTTAGTGTTGAAAAACCACTTTTCGCACTTGTGTTGGTGCTGGAAACCACTTTTGCACTTGTATTAGTGTGGAAAAAACACTTTTCGCACTTATGTTAGTGTTGAAAAACCACTTTTCGCACTTGTGTTAGTGTTGAAAAACCACTTTTCGCACTTGTGTTGGTGCAGGAAACCACTTTTGCACTTGTATTAGTGTGGAAAAAACACTTTTTGCACTTTTGATAGTGTTGAAAAACCACTTTTCGCACTTGTGTTTGTGTTGAAAAACCACTTTTCGCACTTGTGTTGGTGCAGGAAACCACTTTTGCACTTGTATTAGTGTGGAAAAACCACTTTTCGCTCTTGTGTTAGTGTTGAAAAACCACTTTTCGCACTTGTGTTGGTGCAGGAAACCACTTTTGCACTTCTATTAGTGTGGAAAAAACACTTTTTGCACTTATGATAGTGTTGAAAAACCACTTTTCGCACTTGTGTTTGTGTTGAAAAACCACTTTTCGCACTTGTGTTGGTGCAGGAAACCACTTTTGCACTTGTATTAGTGTGCAAAAACCACTTTTCGCACTTGTGTTAGTGTTGAAAAACCACTTTTCGCACTTGTGTTAGTGTTGAAAAACCACTTTTCGCACTTGTGTTGGTGCAGGAAACCACTTTTGCACTTGTATTAGTGTGGAAAAACCACTTTTCGCACTTGTGTTAGTGTTGAAAAACCACTTTTCGCACTTGTGTTAGTGTTGAAAAACCACTTTTCGCACTTGTGTTGGTGCAGGAAACCACTTTTGCACTTGTGATAGTGTTGAAAAACCACTTTTCGCACTTGTGTTGGTGCAGGAAACCTCTTTTGCACTTGTATTAGTGTGGAAAAACCACTTTTCGCACTTGTGTTAGTGTTGAAAAACCACTTTTCGCACTTGTGTTAGTGTTGAAAAACCACTTTTCGCACTTGTGTTGGTGCAGGAAACCACTTTTGCACTTGTATTAGTGTGGAAAAAACACTTTTAGCACTTGTGTTAGTGTTGAAAAACCACTTTTCGCACTTGTGTTAGTGTTGAAAAAGCACTTTTCACACTTGTGTTGGTGCAGGAAACCACTTTTGCACTTGTATTAGTGTGGAAAAACCACTTTTCGCACTTGTGTTAGTGTTGAAAAACCACTTTTCGCACTTGTGTTGGTGTTGAAAAACCACTTTTCGCACTTGTGTTGGTGCAGGAAACCACTTTTGCACTTGTATTAGTGTGGAAAAAACACTTTTAGCACTTGTGTTAGTGTTGAAAAACCACATTTCGCACTTGTGTTAGTGTTGAAAAACCACTTTTCGCACTTGTGTTGGTGCAGGAAACCACTTTTGCACCTGTATTAGTGTGGAAAAAACACTTTTCGCACTTGTGTTAGTGTTGAAAAACCAATTTTCGCACTTGTGTTAGTGTTGAAAAACCACTTTTCACACTTGTGTTGGTGCAGGAAACCACTTTTGTACTTGTATTAGTGTGGAAAAAACACTTTTCGCACTTGTGTTAGTGTTGAAAAACCACTTTTCGCACTTGTGTTAGTGTTGAAAAACCACTTATCGCACTTGTGTTGGTGCAGGAAATCACTTTTGCACTTGTATTAGTGTGGAAAAACCACTTTTCGCACTTGTGTTAGTGTTGAAAAACCACTTTTCGCACTTGTGTTAGTGTTGAAAAACCACTTTTCTCACTTGTGTTAGTGTTGAAAAACCACTTTTCGCACTTGTGTTGGTGCAGGAAACCACTTTTGCACCTGTATTAGTGTGGAAAAAACACTTTTTGCACTTGTGTTAGTGTTGAAAAACCACTTTTCGCACTTGTGTTAGTGTTGAAAAACCACTTTTCGCACTTGTGTTGGTGCAGGAAAGCACTTTTGCACTTGTATTAGTGTGGAAAAACCACTTTTCGCACTTGTGATAGTGTTGAAAAACCACTTTTCGCACTTGTGTTAGTGTTGAAAAACCACTTATCGCACTTGTGTTGGTGCAGGAAATCACTTTTGCACTTGTATTAGTGTGGAAAAACCACTTTTCGCACTTGTGTTAGTGTTGAAAAACCACTTTTCGCACTTGTGTTAGTGTTGAAAAACCACTTTTCGCACTTGTGTTAGTGTTGAAAAACCACTTTTCGCACTTGTGTTCGTGCAGGAAACCACTTTTGCACTTGTATTAGTGTGGAAAAAACACTTTTCGCACTTGTGTTAGTGTTGAAAAACCACTTTTCGCACTTGTGTTGGTGCAGGAAATCACTTTTGCACTTGTATTAGTGTGGAAAAACCACTTTTCGCACTTGTGTTAGTGTTGAAAAACCACTTTTCGCACTTGTGTTAGTGTTGAAAAACCACTTTTCGCACTTGTGTTAGTGTTGAAAAACCACTTTTCGCACTTGTGTTCGTGCAGGAAACCACTTTTGCACTTGTATTAGTGTGGAAAAAACACTTTTCGCACTTGTGTTAGTGTTGAAAAACCACTTTTCGCACTTGTTAGTGTTGAAAAACCACTTTTCGCACTTGTGTTTGTGCAGGAAACCACTTTTGCACTTGTATTAGTGTGGAAAAAACACTTTTTGCACTTGTGATAGTGTTGAAAAACCACTTTTCGCACTTGTGTTAGTGTTGAAAAACCACGTTTCGCACTTGTGTTGGTGCAGGAAACCACTTTTGCACTTGTATTAGTGTGGAAAACCACTTTTCGCTCTTGTGTTAGTGTTGAAAAACCACTTTTCGCACTTGTGTTAGTGTTGAAAAACCACTTTTCGCACTTGTGTTGGTGCAGGAAACCACTTTTGCACTTGTATTAGTGTGGAAAAAACACTTTTTGCACTTATGATAGTGTTGAAAAACCACTTTTCGCACTTGTGTTAGTGTTGAAAAACCACTTTTCGCACTTGTGTTGGTGCAGGAAACCACTTTTGCACTTGTATTAGTGTGGAAAAACCACTTTTCGCACTTGTGTTAGTGTTGAAAAGCCACTTTTCGCACTTGTGTTAGTGTTGAAAAACCACTTTTCGCACTTGTGTTGGTGCAGGAAACCACTTTTGCACTTGTATTAGTGTGGAAAAACCACTTTTTGCACTTGTGATAGTGTTGAAAAATCACTTTTCGCACTTGTGTTAGTGTTGAAAAACCACTTTTCGCACTTGTGTTGGTGCAGGAAACCACTTTTGCACTTGCATTAGTGTGGAAAAACCACTTTTCGCACTTGTGTTAGTGTTGAAAAACCACTTTTCGCACTTGTGTTAGTGTTGAAAAACCACTTTTCGCACTTGTGTTGGTGCAGGAAACCAATTTTGCACTTTTATTCGTGTGGAAAAAACACTTTTTGCACTTGTGATACTGTTGAAAAACCACTTTTCGCACTTGTGTTGGTGCAGGAAACCTCTTTTGCACTTGTATTAGTGTGGAAAAAACACTTTTTGCACTTGTGATAGTGTTGAAAAACCACTTTTCGCACTTGCGTTAGTGTTGAAAAACCACTTTTCGCACTTGTGTTGGTGCAGGAAACCACTTTTGCACTTGTATTAGTGTGGAAAAACCACTTTTCACACTTGAGTTAGTGTTGAAAAACTACTTTTCGCACTTGTGTTAGTGTTGAAAAACCAATTTTCGCACTTGTGTTAGTGTTGAAAAACCACTTTTCGCACTTGTGTTGGTGCAGGAAACCACTTTTGCACTTGTATTAGTGCGGAAAAAACACTTTTAGCACTTGTGTTAGTGTTGAAAAACCACTTTTCGCACTTGTGTTAGTGTTGAAAAACCACTTTTCGCACTTGTTTTGGTGCAGGAAACCACTTTTGCACCTGTATTAGTGTGGAAAAAACACTTTTCGCACTTGTGTTAGTGTTGAAAAACCACTTTTCGCACTTGTGTTGGTGCAGGAAATCACTTTTGCACTTGTATTAGTGTGGAAAAACCACTTTTCGCACTTGTGTTAGTGTTGAAAAACCACTTTTCGCACTTGTGTTAGTGTTGAAAAACCACTTTTCGCACTTGTGTTAGTGTTGAAAAACCACTTTTCGCACTTGTGTTGGTGCTGGAAACCACTTTTGCACTTGTGTTAGTGTTGAAAAACCACTTTTCGCACTTGTGTTCGTGCAGGAAACCACTTTTGCACTTGTATTAGTGTGGAAAAAACACTTTTAGCACTTGTGTTAGTGTTGAAAAACCACTTTTCGCACTTGTGTTAGTGTTGAAAAAGCACTTTTCACACTTGTGTTGGTGCAGGAAACCACTTTTCGCACTTGTGTTAGTGTTGAAAAACCACTTTTCGCACTTGTGTTCGTGCAGGAAACCACTTTTGCACTTGTATTAGTGTGGAAAAAACACTTTTCGCACTTGTGTTAGTGTTGAAAAACCACTTTTCGCACT
Source organism: Myxine glutinosa (assembly GCF_964187855.1). Lineage (NCBI taxonomy): Eukaryota > Metazoa > Chordata > Myxini > Myxiniformes > Myxinidae > Myxine > Myxine glutinosa. The sequence continues at coordinate 38,364 of NW_027617547.1, read as the reverse complement.
TGTGTTGGTGCAGGAAATCACTTTTGCACTTGTATTAGTGTGGAAAAACCACTTTTCGCACTTGTGTTAGTGTTGAAAAACCACTTTTCGCACTTGTGTTAGTGTTGAAAAACCACTTTTCGCACTTGTGTTAGTGTTGAAAAACCACTTTTCGCACTTGTGTTCGTGCAGGAAACCACTTTTGCACTTGTATTAGTGTGGAAAAAACACTTTTCGCACTTGTGTTAGTGTTGAAAAACCACTTTTCGCACTTGTTAGTGTTGAAAAACCACTTTTCGCACTTGTGTTTGTGCAGGAAACCACTTTTGCACTTGTATTAGTGTGGAAAAAACACTTTTTGCACTTGTGATAGTGTTGAAAAACCACTTTTCGCACTTGTGTTAGTGTTGAAAAACCACGTTTCGCACTTGTGTTGGTGCAGGAAACCACTTTTGCACTTGTATTAGTGTGGAAAACCACTTTTCGCTCTTGTGTTAGTGTTGAAAAACCACTTTTCGCACTTGTGTTAGTGTTGAAAAACCACTTTTCGCACTTGTGTTGGTGCAGGAAACCACTTTTGCACTTGTATTAGTGTGGAAAAAACACTTTTTGCACTTATGATAGTGTTGAAAAACCACTTTTCGCACTTGTGTTAGTGTTGAAAAACCACTTTTCGCACTTGTGTTGGTGCAGGAAACCACTTTTGCACTTGTATTAGTGTGGAAAAACCACTTTTCGCACTTGTGTTAGTGTTGAAAAGCCACTTTTCGCACTTGTGTTAGTGTTGAAAAACCACTTTTCGCACTTGTGTTGGTGCAGGAAACCACTTTTGCACTTGTATTAGTGTGGAAAAACCACTTTTTGCACTTGTGATAGTGTTGAAAAATCACTTTTCGCACTTGTGTTAGTGTTGAAAAACCACTTTTCGCACTTGTGTTGGTGCAGGAAACCACTTTTGCACTTGCATTAGTGTGGAAAAACCACTTTTCGCACTTGTGTTAGTGTTGAAAAACCACTTTTCGCACTTGTGTTAGTGTTGAAAAACCACTTTTCGCACTTGTGTTGGTGCAGGAAACCAATTTTGCACTTTTATTCGTGTGGAAAAAACACTTTTTGCACTTGTGATACTGTTGAAAAACCACTTTTCGCACTTGTGTTGGTGCAGGAAACCTCTTTTGCACTTGTATTAGTGTGGAAAAAACACTTTTTGCACTTGTGATAGTGTTGAAAAACCACTTTTCGCACTTGCGTTAGTGTTGAAAAACCACTTTTCGCACTTGTGTTGGTGCAGGAAACCACTTTTGCACTTGTATTAGTGTGGAAAAACCACTTTTCACACTTGAGTTAGTGTTGAAAAACTACTTTTCGCACTTGTGTTAGTGTTGAAAAACCAATTTTCGCACTTGTGTTAGTGTTGAAAAACCACTTTTCGCACTTGTGTTGGTGCAGGAAACCACTTTTGCACTTGTATTAGTGCGGAAAAAACACTTTTAGCACTTGTGTTAGTGTTGAAAAACCACTTTTCGCACTTGTGTTAGTGTTGAAAAACCACTTTTCGCACTTGTTTTGGTGCAGGAAACCACTTTTGCACCTGTATTAGTGTGGAAAAAACACTTTTCGCACTTGTGTTAGTGTTGAAAAACCACTTTTCGCACTTGTGTTGGTGCAGGAAATCACTTTTGCACTTGTATTAGTGTGGAAAAACCACTTTTCGCACTTGTGTTAGTGTTGAAAAACCACTTTTCGCACTTGTGTTAGTGTTGAAAAACCACTTTTCGCACTTGTGTTAGTGTTGAAAAACCACTTTTCGCACTTGTGTTGGTGCTGGAAACCACTTTTGCACTTGTATTAGTGTGGAAAAAACACTTTTCGCACTTATGTTAGTGTTGAAAAACCACTTTTCGCACTTGTGTTAGTGTTGAAAAACCACTTTTCGCACTTGTGTTGGTGCAGGAAACCACTTTTGCACTTGTATTAGTGTGGAAAAAACACTTTTTGCACTTTTGATAGTGTTGAAAAACCACTTTTCGCACTTGTGTTTGTGTTGAAAAACCACTTTTCGCACTTGTGTTGGTGCAGGAAACCACTTTTGCACTTGTATTAGTGTGGAAAAACCACTTTTCGCTCTTGTGTTAGTGTTGAAAAACCACTTTTCGCACTTGTGTTGGTGCAGGAAACCACTTTTGCACTTCTATTAGTGTGGAAAAAACACTTTTTGCACTTATGATAGTGTTGAAAAACCACTTTTCGCACTTGTGTTTGTGTTGAAAAACCACTTTTCGCACTTGTGTTGGTGCAGGAAACCACTTTTGCACTTGTATTAGTGTGCAAAAACCACTTTTCGCACTTGTGTTAGTGTTGAAAAACCACTTTTCGCACTTGTGTTAGTGTTGAAAAACCACTTTTCGCACTTGTGTTGGTGCAGGAAACCACTTTTGCACTTGTATTAGTGTGGAAAAACCACTTTTCGCACTTGTGTTAGTGTTGAAAAACCACTTTTCGCACTTGTGTTAGTGTTGAAAAACCACTTTTCGCACTTGTGTTGGTGCAGGAAACCACTTTTGCACTTGTGATAGTGTTGAAAAACCACTTTTCGCACTTGTGTTGGTGCAGGAAACCTCTTTTGCACTTGTATTAGTGTGGAAAAACCACTTTTCGCACTTGTGTTAGTGTTGAAAAACCACTTTTCGCACTTGTGTTAGTGTTGAAAAACCACTTTTCGCACTTGTGTTGGTGCAGGAAACCACTTTTGCACTTGTATTAGTGTGGAAAAAACACTTTTAGCACTTGTGTTAGTGTTGAAAAACCACTTTTCGCACTTGTGTTAGTGTTGAAAAAGCACTTTTCACACTTGTGTTGGTGCAGGAAACCACTTTTGCACTTGTATTAGTGTGGAAAAACCACTTTTCGCACTTGTGTTAGTGTTGAAAAACCACTTTTCGCACTTGTGTTGGTGTTGAAAAACCACTTTTCGCACTTGTGTTGGTGCAGGAAACCACTTTTGCACTTGTATTAGTGTGGAAAAAACACTTTTAGCACTTGTGTTAGTGTTGAAAAACCACATTTCGCACTTGTGTTAGTGTTGAAAAACCACTTTTCGCACTTGTGTTGGTGCAGGAAACCACTTTTGCACCTGTATTAGTGTGGAAAAAACACTTTTCGCACTTGTGTTAGTGTTGAAAAACCAATTTTCGCACTTGTGTTAGTGTTGAAAAACCACTTTTCACACTTGTGTTGGTGCAGGAAACCACTTTTGTACTTGTATTAGTGTGGAAAAAACACTTTTTGCACTTGTGATAGTGTTGAAAAACCACTTTTCGCACTTGTGTTAGTGTTGAAAAACCACTTATCGCACTTGTGTTGGTGCAGGAAATCACTTTTGCACTTGTATTAGTGTGGAAAAACCACTTTTCGCACTTGTGTTAGTGTTGAAAAACCACTTTTCGCACTTGTGTTAGTGTTGAAAAACCACTTTTCTCACTTGTGTTAGTGTTGAAAAACCACTTTTCGCACTTGTGTTGGTGCAGGAAACCACTTTTGCACCTGTATTAGTGTGGAAAAAACACTTTTCGCACTTGTGTTAGTGTTGAAAAACCACGTTTCGCACTTGTGTTAGTGTTGAAAAACCACTTTTCGCACTTGTGTTGGTGCAGGAAAGCACTTTTGCACTTGTATTAGTGTGGAAAAAACACTTTTTGCACTTGTGATAGTGTTGAAAAACCACTTTTCGCACTTGTGTTAGTGTTGAAAAACCACTTATCGCACTTGTGTTGGTGCAGGAAATCACTTTTGCACTTGTATTAGTGTGGAAAAACCACTTTTTGCACTTGTGTTAGTGTTGAAAAACCACTTTTCGCACTTGTGTTAGTGTTGAAAAACCACTTTTCGCACTTGTGTTCGTGCAGGAAACCACTTTTGCACTTGTATTAGTGTGGAAAAAACACTTTTCGCACTTGTGTTAGTGTTGAAAAACCACTTTTCGCACTTGTTAGTGTTGAAAAACCACTTTTCGCACTTGTGTTTGTGCAGGAAACCACTTTTGCACTTGTATTAGTGTGGAAAAAACACTTTTTGCACTTGTGATAGTGTTGAAAAACCACTTTTCGCACTTGTGTTAGTGTTGAAAAACCACGTTTCGCACTTGTGTTGGTGCAGGAAACCACTTTTGCACTTGTATTAGTGTGGAAAACCACTTTTCGCTCTTGTGTTAGTGTTGAAAAACCACTTTTCGCACTTGTGTTAGTGTTGAAAAACCACTTTTCGCACTTGTGTTGGTGCAGGAAACCACTTTTGCACTTGTATGAGTGTGGAAAAAACACTTTTTGCACTTATGATAGTGTTGAAAAACCACTTTTCGCACTTGTGTTAGTGTTGAAAAACCACTTTTCGCACTTGTGTTGGTGCAGGAAACCACTTTTGCACTTGTATTAGTGTGGAAAAACCACTTTTCGCACTTGTGTTAGTGTTGAAAAGCCACTTTTCGCACTTGTGTTAGTGTTGAAAAACCACTTTTCGCACTTGTGTTGGTGCAGGAAACCACTTTTGCACTTGTATTAGTGTGGAAAAACCACTTTTTGCACTTGTGATAGTGTTGAAAAATCACTTTTCGCACTTGTGTTAGTGTTGAAAAACCACTTTTCGCACTTGTGTTGGTGCAGGAAACCACTTTTGCACTTGCATTAGTGTGGAAAAACCACTTTTCGCACTTGTGTTAGTGTTGAAAAACCACTTTTCGCACTTGTGTTAGTGTTGAAAAACCACTTTTCGCACTTGTGTTGGTGCAGGAAACCAATTTTGCACTTTTATTCGTGTGGAAAAAACACTTTTTGCACTTGTGATACTGTTGAAAAACCACTTTTCGCACTTGTGTTGGTGCAGGAAACCTCTTTTGCACTTGTATTAGTGTGGAAAAAACACTTTTTGCACTTGTGATAGTGTTGAAAAACCACTTTTCGCACTTGCGTTAGTGTTGAAAAACCACTTTTCGCACTTGTGTTGGTGCAGGAAACCACTTTTGCACTTGTATTAGTGTGGAAAAACCACTTTTCACACTTGAGTTAGTGTTGAAAAACTACTTTTCGCACTTGTGTTAGTGTTGAAAAACCACTTTTCGCACTTGTGTTAGTGTTGAAAAACCACTTTTCGCACTTGTGTTGGTGCAGGAAACCACTTTTGCACTTGTATTAGTGCGGAAAAAACACTTTTAGCACTTGTGTTAGTGTTGAAAAACCACTTTTCGCACTTGTGTTAGTGTTGAAAAACCACTTTTCGCACTTGTTTTGGTGCAGGAAACCACTTTTGCACCTGTATTAGTGTGGAAAAAACACTTTTCGCACTTGTGTTAGTGTTGAAAAACCACTTTTCGCACTTGTGTTGGTGCAGGAAACCACTTTTGCACTTGTATTAGTGTGGAAAAAACACTTTTTGCACTTGTGATAGTGTTGAAAAACCACTTTTCGCACTTGTGTTAGTGTTGAAAAACCACTTATCGCGCTTGTGTTGGTGCAGGAAATCACTTTTGCACTTGTATTAGTGTGGAAAAACCACTTTTCGCACTTGTGTTAGTGTTGAAAAACCACTTTTCGCACTTGTGTTAGTGTTGAAAAACCACTTTTCGCACTTGTGTTAGTGTTGAAAAACCACTTTTCGCACTTGTGTTGGTGCTGGAAACCACTTTTGCACTTGTATTAGTGTGGAAAAAACACTTTTCGCACTTGTGATAGTGTTGAAAAACCACTTTTCGCACTTGTGTTAGTGTTGAAAAACCACTTATCGCGCTTGTGTTGGTGCAGGAAATCACTTTTGCACTTGTATTAGTGTGGAAAAACCACTTTTCGCACTTGTGTTAGTGTTGAAAAACCACTTTTCGCACTTGTGTTAGTGTTGAAAAACCACTTTTCACACTTGTGTTGGTGCAGGAAACCACTTTTGCACTTGTGATAGTGTTGAAAAACCACTTTTCGCACTTGTGTTGGTGCAGGAAACCTCTTTTGCACTTGTATTAGTGTGGAAAAACCACTTTTCGCACTTGTGTTAGTGTTGAAAAACCACTTTTCGCACTTGTGTTAGTGTTGAAAAACCACTTTTCGCACTTGTGTTGGTGCAGGAAACCACTTTTGCACTTGTATTAGTGTGGAAAAAACACTTTTAGCACTTGTGTTAGTGTTGAAAAACCACTTTTCGCACTTGTGTTAGTGTTGAAAAACCACTTTTCACACTTGAGTTGGTGCAGGAAACCACTTTTGCACTTGTATTAGTGTGGAAAAACCACTTTTCGCACTTGTGTTAGTGTTGAAAAACCACTTTTCGCACTTGTGTTGGTGTTGAAAAACCACTTTTCGCACTTGTGTTGGTGCAGGAAACCACTTTTGCACTTGTATTAGTGTGGAAAAAACACTTTTAGCACTTGTGTTAGTGTTGAAAAACCACATTTCGCACTTGTGTTAGTGTTGAAAAACCACTTTTCGCACTTGTGTTGGTGCAGGAAACCACTTTTGCACCTGTATTAGTGTGGAAAAAACACTTTTCGCACTTGTGTTAGTGTTGAAAAACCACTTTTCGCACTTGTGTTAGTGTTGAAAAACCACTTATCGCGCTTGTGTTGGTGCAGGAAATCACTTTTGCACTTGTATTAGTGTGGAAAAACCACTTTTCGCACTTGTGTTAGTGTTGAAAAACCACTTTTCGCACTTGTGTTAGTGTTGAAAAACCACTTTTCGCACTTGTGTTAGTGTTGAAAAACCACTTTTCGCACTTGTGTTGGTGCTGGAAACCACTTTTGCACTTGTATTAGTGTGGAAAAAACACTTTTCGCACTTGTGTTAGTGTTGAAAAACCACTTTTCGCACTTGTGTTAGTGTTGAAAAACCACTTTTCGCACTTGTGTTGGTGCAGGAAACCACTTTTGCACCTGTATTAGTGTGGAAAAAACACTTTTCGCACTTGTGTTAGTGTTGAAAAACCACTTTTCGCACTTGTGTTGGTGCAGGAAAGCACTTTTGCACTTGTATTAGTGTGGAAAAAACACTTTTTGCACTTGTGATAGTGTTGAAAAACCACTTTTCGCACTTGTGTTAGTGTTGAAAAACCACTTATCGCACTTGTGTTGGTGCAGGAAATCACTTTTGCACTTGTATTAGTGTGGAAAAACCACTTTTCGCACTTGTGTTAGTGTTGAAAAACTACTTTTCGCACTTGTGTTAGTGTTGAAAAACCACTTTTCGCACTTGTGTTAGTGTTGAAAAACTACTTTTCGCACTTGTGTTAGTGTTGAAAAACCACTTTTCGCACTTGTGTTGGTGCAGGAAACCACTTTTGCACTTGTATTAGTGTGGAAAAAACACTTTTCGCACTTGTGTTAGTGTTGAAAAACCACTTTTCGCACTTGTTAGTGTTGAAAAACCACTTTTCGCACTTGTGTTTGTGCAGGAAACCACTTTTGCACTTGTATTAGTGTGGAAAAAACACTTTTTGCACTTGTGATAGTGTTGAAAAACCACTTTTCGCACTTGTGTTAGTGTTGAAAAACCACGTTTCGCACTTGTGTTGGTGCAGGAAACCACTTTTGCACTTGTATTAGTGTGGAAAACCACTTTTCGCTCTTGTGTTAGTGTTGAAAAACCACTTTTCGCACTTGTGTTAGTGTTGAAAAACCACTTTTCGCACTTGTGTTGGTGCAGGAAACCACTTTTGCACTTGTATTAGTGTGGAAAAAACACTTTTTGCACTTATGATAGTGTTGAAAAACCACTTTTCGCACTTGTGTTAGTGTTGAAAAACCACTTTTCGCACTTGTGTTGGTGCAGGAAACCACTTTTGCACTTGTATTAGTGTGGAAAAACCACTTTTCGCACTTGTGTTAGTGTTGAAAAGCCACTTTTCGCACTTGTGTTAGTGTTGAAAAACCACTTTTCGCACTTGTGTTGGTGCAGGAAACCACTTTTGCACTTGTATTAGTGTGGAAAAACCACTTTTTGCACTTGTGATAGTGTTGAAAAATCACTTTTCGCACTTGTGTTAGTGTTGAAAAACCACTTTTCGCACTTGTGTTGGTGCAGGAAACCACTTTTGCACTTGTATTAGTGTGGAAAAACCACTTTTCGCACTTGTGTTAGTGTTGAAAAACCACTTTTCGCACTTGTGTTAGTGTTGAAAAACCACTTTTCGCACTTGTGTTCGTGCAGGAAACCACTTTTGCACTTTTATTCGTGTGGAAAAAACACTTTTTGCACTTGTGATAGTGTTGAAAAACCACTTTTCGCACTTGTGTTGGTGCAGGAAACCTCTTTTGCACTTGTATTAGTGTGGAAAAAACACTTTTTGCACTTGTGATAGTGTTGAAAAACCACTTTTCGCACTTGCGTTAGTGTTGAAAAACCACTTTTCGCACTTGTGTTGGTGCAGGAAACCACTTTTGCACTTGTATTAGTGTGGAAAAACCACTTTTCACACTTGAGTTAGTGTTGAAAAACTACTTTTCGCACTTGTGTTAGTGTTGAAAAACCACTTTTCGCACTTGTGTTAGTGTTGAAAAACCACTTTTCGCACTTGTGTTGGTGCAGGAAACCACTTTTGCACTTGTATTAGTGCGGAAAAAACACTTTTAGCACTTGTGTTAGTGTTGAAAAACCACTTTTCGCACTTGTGTTAGTGTTGAAAAACCACTTTTCGCACTTGTTTTGGTGCAGGAAACCACTTTTGCACCTGTATTAGTGTGGAAATAACACTTTTCGCACTTGTGTTAGTGTTGAAAAACCACTTTTCGCACTTGTGTTGGTGCAGGAAACCACTTTTGCACTTGTATTAGTGTGGAAAAAACACTTTTTGCACTTGTGATAGTGTTGAAAAACCACTTTTCGCACTTGTGTTAGTGTTGAAAAACCACTTATCGCGCTTGTGTTGGTGCAGGAAATCACTTTTGCACTTGTATTAGTGTGGAAAAACCACTTTTCGCACTTGTGTTAGTGTTGAAAAACCACTTTTCGCACTTGTGTTAGTGTTGAAAAACCACTTTTCGCACTTGTGTTAGTGTTGAAAAACCACTTTTCGCACTTGTGTTGGTGCTGGAAACCACTTTTGCACTTGTATTAGTGTGGAAAAAACACTTTTCGCACTTGTGTTAGTGTTGAAAAACCACTTTTCGCACTTGTGTTAGTGTTGAAAAACCACTTTTCGCACTTGTGTTGGTGCAGGAAACCACTTTTGCACTTGTATTAGTGTGGGAAAAACACTTTTTGCACTTTTGATAGTGTTGAAAAACCACTTTTCGCACTTGTGTTAGTGTTGAAAAACCACTTTTCGCACTTGTGTTGGTGCTGGAAACCACTTTTGCACTTGTATTAGTGTGGAAAAAACACTTTTCGCACTTGTGTTAGTGTTGAAAAACCACTTTTCGCACTTGTGTTAGTGTTGAAAAACCACTTTTCGCACTTGTGTTGGTGCAGGAAACCACATTTGCACTTGTATTAGTGTGGGAAAAACACTTTTTGCACTTTTGATAGTGTTGAAAAACCACTTTTCGCACTTGTGTTAGTGTTGAAAAACCACTTTTCGCACTTGTGTTGGTGCAGGAAACCACTTTTGCACTTGTATTAGTGTGGAAAAACCATTTTCGATCTTGTGTTAGTGTTGAAAAACCACTTTTCGCACTTGTGTTAGTGTTGAAAAACCACTTTTCGCACTTGTGTTGGTGCAGGAAACCACTTTTGCACTTGTATTAGTGTGGAAAAAACACTTTTTGCACTTATGATAGTGTTGAAAAACCACTTTTCGCACTTGTGTTTGTGTTGAAAAACCACTTTTCACACTTGTGTGGTGCAGGAAACCACTTTTGCACTTGTATTAGTGTGCAAAAACCACTTTTCGCACTTGTGTTAGTGTTGAAAAACCACTTTTCGCACTTGTGTTAGTGTTGAAAAACCACTTTTTGCACTTGTGTTGGTGCAGGAAACCACTTTTGCACTTGTATTAGTGTGGAAAAAACACTTTTTGCACTTGTGATAGTGTTGAAAAACCACTTTTCGCACTTGTGTTAGTGTTGAAAAACCACTTTTCGCACTTGTGTTGGTGCAGGAAACCACTTTTGCACTTGTATTAGTGTTGGAAAAACACTTTTTGCACTGGTGATAGTGTTGAAAAACCACTTTTCGCACTTGTGTTAGTGTTGAAAAACCACTTTTCGCACTTGTGTTGGTGCAGGAAACCACATTTGCACTTGTATTAGTGTGGAAAAAACACTTTTTGCACTTGTGATAGTGTTGAAAAACCACTTTTCGCACTTGTGTTAGTGTTGAAAAACCACTTTTCACACTTGTGTTAGTGTTGAAAAACCACTTTTCACACTTGTGTTGGTGCAGGAAACCACTTTTGTACTTGTATTAGTGTGGAAAAAACACTTTTTGCACTTGTGATAGTGTTGAAAAACCACTTTTCGCACTTGTGTTAGTGTTGAAAAACCACTTATCGCACTTGTGTTGGTGCAGGAAATCACTTTTGCACTTGTATTAGTGTGGAAAAACCACTTTTCGCACTTGTGTTAGTGTTGAAAAACCACTTTTCGCACTTGTGTTAGTGTTGAAAAACCACTTTTCACACTTGTGTTAGTGTTGAAAAACCACTTTTCGCACTTGTGTTGGTGCAGGAAACCACTTTTGCACTTGTATTAGTGTGGAAAAAACACTTTTCGCACTTGTGTTAGTGTTGAAAAACCACTTTTTGCACTTGTGTTAGTGTTGAAAAACCACTTTTCGCACTTGTGTTGGTGCAGGAAACCACTTTTGCACTTGTATTAGTGTGGAAAAAACACTTTTTGCACTTGTGATAGTGTTGAAAAACCACTTTTCGCACTTGTGTTAGTGTTGAAAAACCACTTTTCGCACTTGCGTTGGTGCAGGAAACCACTTTTGCACTTGTATTAGTTTGGCAAAACCACTTTTCGCTCTTGTGTTAGTGTTGAAAAACCACTTTTCGAACTTGTGTTAGTGTTGAAAAACCACTTTTGCACTTGTATTAGTGTGGAAAAAACACTTTTTGCACTTATGATAGTGTTGAAAAACCCTTTTCGCACTTGTGTTAGTGTTGAAAAACCACTTTTCACACTTGTGTTGGTGCAGGAAACCACTTTTGCACTTGTATTAGTGTGGAAAAAACACTTTTTGCACTTGTGATCATGTTGAAAAACCACTTTTCGCACTTGTGTTAGTGTTGAAAAACCACTTTTCGCACTTGTGTTAGTTTTGAAAAACCACTTTTCGCACCTGTGTTGGTGCAGGAAACCACTTTTGCAATTGTATTAGTGTGGAAAAAACAATTTTTGCACTTGTGATAGTGTTGAAAAACCACTTTTCGCACTTGTGTTAGTGTTGAAAAACCACTTTTTGCACTTGTGTTGGTGCAGGAAACCACTTTTGCACTTGTATTAGTGTGGAAATACCACTTTTCACACTTGTGTTAGTGTTGAAAAACCACTTTTCGCACTTGTGTTAGTGTTGAAAAACCACTTTTCGCACTTGTGTTGGTGCAGGAAACCACTTTTGCACTTGTATTAGTGTGGAAAAACCACTTTTCGCACTTGTGTTAGTGTTGAAAAACCACTTTTCGCACTTGTGTTAGCGTTGAAAAACCACTTTTCGCACTTGTGTTGGTGCAGGAAACCAATTATGCACTTGTATTAGTGTGGAAAAAACACTTTTTGCACTTGTGATAGTGTTGAAAAACCACTTTTCGCACTTGTGTTAGTGTTGAAAAACCACTTTTCACACTTGTGTTAGTGTTGAAAAACCACTTTTCGCACTTGGGTTGGTGCAGGAAACCACTTTTGCACTTGTATTATTGTGGAAAAAAACAATTTTTGCACTTGTGATAGTGTTGGAAAACCACTTTTCGCACTTGTGTTAGTGTTGAAAGACCACTTTTCGGACTTGTGTTGGTGCAGGAAACCACTTTTGCACTTGTATTAGTGTGGAAAAAACACTTTTAGCACTTGTGTTAGTGTTGAAAAACCACTTTTCGCACTTGTGTTAGTGTTGAAAAACCACTTTTCGCACTTGTGTTGGTGCAGGAAACCACTTTTGCACTTGTATTAATGTGGAAAAAACACTTTTTGCACTTGTGATAGTGTTGAAAAACCACTTTTCGCACTTGTGTTAGTGTTGAAAAATCACTTTTTGCACTTGTGTTGGTGCAGGAAACCACTTTTGCACTTGTATTAGTGTGGAAAAACCACTTTTCGCACTTGTGTTAGTGTTGAAAAACCACTTTTCGCACTTGTGTTAGTGTTGAAAAACCACTTTTCGCACTTGTGTTTGTGTTGAAAAATCACTTTTCGCACTTGTGTTGGTGCAGGAAACCACTTTTCGCACTTATATTGGTGCAGGAAACCACTTTTGCACTTGTATTAGTGTGGAAAAAACACTTTTTGCACTTGTGATAGTGTTGAAAAACCACTTTTCGCACTTGTGTTAGTGTTGAAAAACCACTTTTCGCACTTGTGTTGGTGCAGGAAACCACTTTTGCACTTGTATTCGTGTGGAAAAACAACTTTTTGATCTTGTGTTAGTGTTGAAAAACCACTTTTAGCACTTGTGTTAGTGTTGAAAAACCACTTTTCGCACTTGTGTTGGTGCAGGAAACCACTTTTGCACTTGTATTCGTGTGGAAAAACAACTTTTTGATCTTGTATTAGTGTGGAAAAAACACTTTTTGCACTTGTGATAGTGTTGAAAAACCACTTTTCGCACTTGTGTTAGTGTTGAAAAACCACTTTTCGCACTTGCGTTGGTGCAGGAAACCACTTTTGCACTTGTATTAGTTTGGCAAAACCACTTTTCGCTCTTGTGTTAGTGTTGAAAAACCACTTTTCGCACTTGTGTTAGTGTTGAAAAACCACTTTTGCACTTGTATTAGTGTGGAAAAAACACTTTTTGCACTTATGATAGTGTTGAAAAACCCTTTTCGCACTTGTGTTAGTGTTGAAAAACCACTTTTCACACTTGTGTTGGTGCAGGAAACCACTTTTGCACTTGTATTAGTGTGGAAAAAAACACTTTTTGCACTTGTGATCATGTTGAAAAACCACTTTTCGCACTTGTGTTAGTGTTGAAAAACCACTTTTCGCACTTGTGTTAGTTTTGAAAAACCACTTTTCGCACCTGTGTTGGTGCAGGAAACCACTTTTGCAATTGTATTAGTGTGGAAAAAACAATTTTTGCACTTGTGATAGTGTTGAAAAACCACTTTTCGCACTTGTGTTAGTGTTGAAAAACCACTTTTTGCACTTGTGTTGGTGCAGGAAACCACTTTTGCACTTGTATTAGTGTGGAAATACCACTTTTCACACTTGTGTTAGTGTTGAAAAACCACTTTTCGCACTTGTGTTAGTGTTGAAAAACCACTTTTCGCACTTGTGTTGGTGCAGGAAACCACTTTTGCACTTGTATTAGTGTGGAAAAACCACTTTTCGCACTTGTGTTAGTGTTGAAAAACCACTTTTCGCACTTGTGTTAGCGTTGAAAAACCACTTTTCGCACTTGTGTTGGTGCAGGAAACCAATTATGCACTTGTATTAGTGTGGAAAAAACACTTTTTGCACTTGTGATAGTGTTGAAAAACCACTTTTCGCACTTGTGTTAGTGTTGAAAAACCACTTTTCACACTTGTGTTAGTGTTGAAAAACCACTTTTCGCACTTGGGTTGGTGCAGGAAACCACTTTTGCACTTGTATTATTGTGGAAAAAACAATTTTTGCACTTGTGATAGTGTTGGAAAACCACTTTTCGCACTTGTGTTAGTGTTGAAAGACCACTTTTCGGACTTGTGTTGGTGCAGGAAACCACTTTTGCACTTGTATTAGTGTGGAAAAAACACTTTTAGCACTTGTGTTAGTGTTGAAAAACCACTTTTCGCACTTGTGTTAGTGTTGAAAAACCACTTTTCGCACTTGTGTTGGTGCAGGAAACCACTTTTGCACTTGTATTAATGTGGAAAAAACACTTTTTGCACTTGTGATAGTGTTGAAAAACCACTTTTCGCACTTGTGTTAGTGTTGAAAAATCACTTTTTGCACTTGTGTTGGTGCAGGAAACCACTTTTGCACTTGTATTAGTGTGGAAAAACCACTTTTCGCACTTGTGTTAGTGTTGAAAAACCACTTTTCGCACTTGTGTTAGTGTTGAAAAACCACTTTTCGCACTTGTGTTTGTGTTGAAAAATCACTTTTCGCACTTGTGTTGGTGCAGGAAACCACTTTTCGCACTTATGTTGGTGCAGGAAACCACTTTTGCACTTGTATTAGTGTGGAAAAAACACTTTTTGCACTTGTGATAGTGTTGAAAAACCACTTTTCGCACTTGTGTTAGTGTTGAAAAACCACTTTTCGCACTTGTGTTGGTGCAGGAAACCACTTTTGCACTTGTATTCGTGTGGAAAAACAACTTTTTGATCTTGTGTTAGTGTTGAAAAACCACTTTTAGCACTTGTGTTAGTGTTGAAAAACCACTTTTCACACTTGTGTTGGTGCAGGAAACCACTTTTGCACTTGTATTAGTGTGGAAAAACCACTTTTCGCACTTGTGTTAGTGTTGAAAAACCACTTTTCGCACTTGTGTTAGTGTTGAAAAACCACTTTTGCACTTGTATTAGTGTGGAAAAAAACACTTTTTGCACTTATGATAGTGTTGAAAAACCCTTTTCGCACTTGTGTTAGTGTTGAAAAACCACTTTTCACACTTGTGTTGGTGCAGGAAACCACTTTTGCACTTGTATTAGTGTGGAAAAAACACTTTTTGCACTTGTGATCGTGTTGAAAAACCACTTTTCGCACTTGTGTTAGTGTTGAAAAACCACTTTTCGCACTTGTGTTAGTTTTGAAAAACCACTTTTCGCACCTGTGTTGGTGCAGGAAACCACTTTTGCAATTGTATTAGTGTGGAAAAAACAATTTTTGCACTTGTGATAGTGTTGAAAAACCACTTTTCGCACTTGTGTTAGTGTTGAAAAACCACTTTTTGCACTTGTGTTGGTGCAGGAAACCACTTTTGCACTTGTATTAGTGTGGAAATACCACTTTTCACACTTGTGTTAGTGTTGAAAAACCACTTTTCGCACTTGTGTTAGTGTTGAAAAACCACTTTTCGCACTTGTGTTGGTGCAGGAAACCCCTTTTGCACTTGTATTAGTGTGGAAAAACCACTTTTCGCACTTGTGTTAGTGTTGAAAAACCACTTTTCGCACTTGTGTTAGTGTTGAAAAACCACTTTTCGCACTTGTGTTGGTGCAGGAAACCACTTTTGCACTTGTATTCGTGTGGAAAAACAACTTTTTGAACTTGTGTTAGTGTTGAAAAACCACTTTTAGCACTTGTGTTAGTGTTGAAAAACCACTTTTCACACTTGTGTTGGTGCAGGAAACCACTTTTGCACTTGTATTAGTGTGGAAAAACCACTTTTCGCACTTGTGTTAGTGTTGAAAAACCACTTTTCGCACTTGTGTTAGTGTTGAAAAACCACTTTTCGCACTTGTGTTGGTGCAGGAAACCACTTTTGCACTGTATTAGTGTGGAAAAAACACTTTTTGCACTTGTGATAGTGTTGAAAAACCACTTTTCGCACTTGTGTTAGTGTTGAAAAATCACTTTTCGCACTTGTGTTGGTGCAGGAAACCTCTTTTGCAGTTGTATTTGTGTGGAAAAAACACTTTTTGCACTTGTGATAGTGTTGAAAAACCACTTTTCACACTTGTGTTAGTGTTGAAAAACCACTTTTCGCACTTGTGTTAGTGTTGAAAAACCACTTTTCGCACTTGTGTTGGTGCAGGAAACCACTTTTGCACTTGTATTAGTGTGGAAAAAACACTTTTCGCACTTGTGTTAGTGTTGAAAAACCACTTTTCGCACTTGTGTTAGTGTTGAAAAACCACTTTTCGGACTTGTGTTGGTGCAGGAAACCACTTTTGCACTTGTATTAGTGTGGAAAAAACACTTTTTGCACTTTTGATAGTGTTGAAAAACCACTTTTCGCACTTGTGTTAGTGTTGAAAAACCACTTTTCGCACTTGTGTTGGTGCAGGAAACCACTTTTGCACTTGTATTAGTGTGGAAAAACCACTTTTCGCACTTGTGTTAGTGTTGAAAAACCACTTTTCGCACTTGTGTTTGTGTTGAAAAATCACTTTTCGCACTTGTGTTGGTGCAGGAAACCACTTTTCGCACTTATGTTGGTGCAGGAAACCACTTTTGCACTTGTATTAGGGTGGGAAAAAACACTTTTTGCACTTGTGATAGTGTTGAAAAACCACTTTTCGCACTTGTGTTAGTGTTGAAAAACCACTTTTCGCACTTGTGTTGGTGCAGGAAACCACTTTTGCACTGTATTAGTGTGGAAAAAACACTTTTTGCACTTGTGATAGTGTTGAAAAACCACTTTTCGCACTTGTGTTAGTGTTGAAAAATCACTTTTCGCACTTGTGTTGGTGCAGGAAACCTCTTTTGCAGTTGTATTTGTGTGGAAAAAACACTTTTTGCACTTGTGATAGTGTTGAAAAACCACTTTTCGCACTTGTGTTAGTGTTGAAAAACCACTTTTCGCACTTGTGTTAGTGTTGAAAAACCACTTTTCGCACTTGTGTTGGTGCAGGAAACCACTTTTGCACTTGTATTAGTGTGGAAAAAACACTTTTCGCACTTGTGTTAGTGTTGAAAAACCACTTTTCGCACTTGTGTTAGTGTTGAAAAACCACTTTTCGGACTTGTGTTGGTGCAGGAAACCACTTTTGCACTTGTATTAGTGTGGAAAAAACACTTTTTGCACTTTTGATAGTGTTGAAAAACCACTTTTCGCACTTGTGTTAGTGTTGAAAAACCACTTTTCGCACTTGTGTTGGTGCAGGAAACCACTTTTGCACTTGTATTAGTGTGGAAAAACCACTTTTCGCACTTGTGTTAGTGTTGAAAAACCACTTTTCGCACTTGTGTTTGTGTTGAAAAATCACTTTTCGCACTTGTGTTGGTGCAGGAAACCACTTTTCGCACTTATGTTGGTGCAGGAAACCACTTTTGCACTTGTATTAGGGTGGGAAAAAACACTTTTTGCACTTGTGATAGTGTTGAAAAACCACTTTTCGCACTTGTGTTAGTGTTGAAAAACCACTTTTCGCACTTGTGTTGGTGCAGGAAACCACTTTTGCACTTGTATTAGTGTGGAAAAAACAATTTTTGCACTTGTGATAGTGTTGAAAAACCACTTTTCGCACTTGTGTTAGTGTTGAAAAACCACTTTTCACACTTGTGTTGGTGCAGGAAACCACTTTTGCACTTGTATTAGTGTGGAAAAACCACTTTTCGCACTTGTGTTAGTGTTGAAAAACCACTTTTCGCACTTGTGTTAGTGTTGAAAAACCACATTTCGCACTTGTGTTGGTGCAGGAAACCACTTTTGCACTGTATTAGTGTGGAAAAAACACTTTTTGCACTTGTGATAGTGTTGAAAAACCACTTTTCGCACTTGTGTTAGTGTTGAAAAATCACTTTTCGCACTTGTGTTGGTGCAGGAAACCACTTTTGCACTTGTATTAGTGTGGAAAAAACACTTTTTGCACTTGTGATAGTGTTGAAAAACCACTTTTCGCACTTGTGTTAGTGTTGAAAAACCACTTTTCGCACTTGTGTTAGTGTTGAAAAACCACTTTTCGCACTTGTGTTGGTGCAGGAAACCACTTTTGCACTTGTATTAGTGTGGAAAAAACACTTTTCGCACTTGTGTTAGTGTTGAAAAACCACTTTTCGGACTTGTGTTGGTGCAGGAAACCACTTTTGCACTTGTATTAGTGTGGAAAAAACACTTTTTGCACTTTTGATAGTGTTGAAAAACCACTTTTCGCACTTGTGTTAGTGTTGAAAAACCACTTTTCGCACTTGTGTTGGTGCAGGAAACCACTTTTGCACTTGTATTAGTGTGGAAAAAATACTTTTTGCACTTGTGATAGTGTTGAAAAACCACTTTTCGCACTTGTGTTCGTGTTGAAAAACCACTTTTCGCACTTGTGTTGGTGCAGGAAACCACTTTTGCACTTGTATTAGTGTGGAAAAACCACTTTTCGCAATTGTGTTAGTGTTGAAAAACCACTTTTCGCACTTGTTAGTGTTGAAAAACCACTTTTCGCACTTGTGTTAGTGTTGACAAACCACTTTTCGCACTTGTGTTGGTGCAGGAAACCACTTTTGCACTTGTATTAGTGTGGAAAAAACACTTTTCGCAGTTGTGTTAGTGTTGAAAAACCACTTTTCGCACTTGTGTTAGTGTTGAAAAACCACTTTTCGCACTTGTGTTAGTGTTGAAAAACCACTTTTCGCATTTGTGTTGGTGCAGGAAACCACTTTTGCACTTGTATTAGTGTGGAAAAAACACTTTTCGCAGTTGTGTTAGTGTTGAAAAACCACTTTTCGCACTTGTGTTAGTGTTGAAAAATCACTTTTCGCACTTGTGTTGGTGCAGGAAACCACTTTTGCACTTGTATTAGTGTGGAAAAAACACTTTTTGCACTTGTGATAGTGTTGAAAAACCACTTTTCGCACTTGTGTTAGTGTTGAAAAACCACTTTTCGCACTTGTGTTAGTGTTGAAAAACCACTTTTCGCACTTGTGTTGGTGCAGGAAACCACTTTTGCACTTGTATTAGTGTGGAAAAAACACTTTTCACACTTGTGTTAGTGTTGAAAAACCACTTTTCGCACTTGTGTTAGTGTTGAAAAACCACTTTTCGGACTTGTGTTGGTGCAGGAAACCACTTTTGCACTTGTATTAGTGTGGAAAAAACACTTTTTGCACTTTTGATAGTGTTGAAAAACCACTTTTCGCACTTGTGTTAGTGTTGAAAAACCACTTTTCGCACTTGTGTTGGTGCAGGAAACCACTTTTGCACTTGTATTAGTGTGGAAAAAATACTTTTTGCACTTGTGATAGTGTTGAAAAACCACTTTTCGCACTTGTGTTAGTGTTGAAAAACCACTTTTCGCACTTGTGTTGGTGCAGGAAACCACTTTTGCACTTGTATTAGTGTGGAAAACCACTTTTCGCAATTGTGTTAGTGTTGAAAAACCACTTTTTGCACTTGTGTTAGTGTTGAAAAACCACTTTTCGCACTTGTGTTAGTGTTGACAAACCACTTTTCGCACTTGTGTTGGTGCAGGAAACCACTTTTGCACTTGTATTAGTGTGGAAAAAACACTTTTCGCAGTTGTGTTAGTGTTGAAAAACCACTTTTCGCACTTGCGTTAGTGTTGAAAAACCACTTTTCGCACTTGTGTTAGTGTTGAAAAACCACTTTTCGCACTTGTGTTGGTGCAGGAAACCACTTTTGCGCTTGTATTAGTGTGGAAAAAACACTTTTCGCACTTGTGTTAGTGTTGAAAAACCACTTTTCGCACTTGTGTTAGTGTTGACAAACCACTTTTCGCACTTGTGTTGGTGCAGGAAACCACTTTTGCACTTGTATTGGTGTGGAAAAAACACTTTTCGCAGTTGTGTTAGTGTTGAAAAACCACTTTTCGCAATTGTGTTAGTGTTGAAAAACCACTTTTCGCACTTGTGTTGGTGCAGGAAACCACTTTTGCACTTGTATTAGTGTGGAAAAAACACTTTTTGCACTTGTGATAGTGTTGAAAAACCACTTTTCGCACTTGTGCTGGTGTTGAAAACCACTTTTCGCACTTGTGTTAGTGTTGCAAAACCACTTTCTGCACTTGTGCTGGCGTTGAAAACCATTTTTCCCACTTGTCTTCGTGTTGCAAAACCATTTTCAGCACTCATGCTGGTGTTGATAACCACTTTTTGCACTCTTGTTATTGTTCACAACAACTTTTAGCACTTGTGTTAGCATTGAAAACCACTTTTCGCACGTGTGTTAGTGTTGAAAACCATTTTCTGCACCTGCGCTCGTGTTGCAAAACAACTTATCGCACTTGTGCTGGTGTTGCAAATCCACTTTCTGCACCTCCGCTTGTGTCGCAAAACCACTTTTCTCACTCATGTGAGGGTTGAAAAACACTTTTCGCACTTGTGTTGGTGTTGAAAACCACTTATCGCACTTGTATTCGTGCGGCAAAACCACTTTTCGCACTTGTGTTGGTGTTGAAAAACCACTTTCTGCACTCGTGCGAGTGTTGATAACCACGTTTAGTACTTGTGTTAGTGTTGCAAAACCACTTTTCGCACTTGTGTTCATGTTGCCAAACCACTTTCCGCACTTGTGCTGGCATTGAAAACCACTTCTCGCACTTGTGCTGTTGTTGAAAACCACCTTTCGCGTTCCTGGTATTGTTCAAAGCCACTTTTCGCACTTGTGTTAATGTTGCAAAACCACTTTTCGCACTTGTGTTAGCATTGCAAAACCATTTTCCGCCCTCATACTGGTGTTGATAAGCACGTTTTGCACTCTTTTATTGTTCAAAACCACTTTTAGCTCTTGTGTTTGTGTTGCCAAACCATTTTCTGCACTTGTGTTAGCGTTGAAAACCACATTTCGCAAATGTGTTAGTGTTGAAAAACCATTTTCCGCACACGTGCTGGTGTTGATAACCACATTTCGCGCTCTTGTTCGTGTTCAAAACCACTTTTTGCAGTTGTGTTGGTGTTGAAAACCACTTTTTGCACTTGTGTTGGAAAACCACTTTTCGCGCTGGTGCTAGCATTGAAAACGACTTTTTGCACTTGTGCTTGTGTTGCAAAACCACTTTTGGCACTTGTGTTGGTGTTGCAAAACCACTTTCCAAACCTGCTCTCGTGTTGCAAATCCACTTTTCACACTTGTGCTGGCATTGAAAACCACTTTTCGCACTTTTTCAAGTGTTGCAAAACCACTTTTCGCGCTCTTGTTATTGTTCAAAACCACTTTTAGCACTTGTGTTAGTGTTGCAAAACCACTTTTCGCACTTGTGCTTGCGTAGAAAACCACTTTTCGCACTTGTGCTCGTCAGGGTGGAGCTTATTTTTGAACGTTTGAAATATGATCTTCTTACCCTCCCAATATGTTCGTATATATGAAATAAAAATGCAGGCAAAATATGAGCACAATTGAACAATATGTAGGGGTAGCTCAATGATGGTAAAGTTTCTGATACCCCAAAGCTGCGGCCGCCCTTTTATTTCGCATACTACTGATAATAGATTAATTCTGTTGATAAATCAAGAACCCAATTTTAACTACTAAGTAAATTGACACTCTCTCCTATCATCATACACACAACATGCAATCATTGTGGTAAAATTAATTACTGGGAACACAGATAATACCTTTAAATTATAAAACTCTGTGCTCCATTAAATAAATAATTACAGTAGTAATATGTGCATTGTACATACACAATATCTGTTATAATAAAAGAGTAAAATGTTCGTTGAGCTAGAGTCTGCTAGACAATAAATGCTAAAATGAGATGTAGCGCTGACCTGGGAACGCTTATCACCATAGTATCTAAAAGTAAACACTGTACATAGGTGTATCACAGAACACTATTTGAAAATAAAAACGAAGTTATCACAGGCTTTGCAGAGAATCACAGACACAATGGGTGTATAAACATGGTATAATATTATCACAGATTATAGAAGCATAATCATTGTGGTTCAACTGGTTCATATCTATTATCCAACCAATCATCCGAATCCCATTGTTTTTCTGATAAATTGATAATGCAAATTTTCCATGAATTTATATTCCAGACATGTTCAGACTTGTTTACTATTTGGACTCAATGGACTGACTATGCTGACTAAGCAACAGCTGCAACACTTGCAGCAGTATGTTTGTGTAATTGCTTGAGGCATTGTGCTCACTGCTCAGTTATTAATAGAACTGTTTGAATTTTCTTGATTCTTAATTTCTTAATGCTATGTTCTACTTCTTTCAGTTTCATATCTAATTGGAAATGTCATCTGTGGAAAAAGCAACAAGATCTCAAACCAAGTTGTATCTCCTTGGCGACTCTGTGACTGAATTAAGTGGCAGCAAGTTGCCATCATTGCGTATGGCTCTTGGATTCTTCCTACATCACCATCTCGATCTGAAGGAGACCGTAAGACAATCGTCGGATGTTACCATCACGGAAATAGCTAACTTTTGGAAGAAAGCTAGAATCCCGATGAGAGCTCATCAAAACTGCCAAACCAAGCTTGAGCAGACATTTGAAGAATGGCGTCTTCTGAAAAAGAACAAAGCGCGAACGTCACCAACTCAACTCGCGAGAAAGTCGGCTTTTGTTTCCAGGCTTGAAGACCTTTTTGATGTCGCTCATGCTGATGCTCTGACCAATACGTCAGTATTACAAGAAGACAAGGATTTCTTGTTAGCCCAGCGAGAAAAGGGAAGAAGGGGGTCGCTGGCTGGAGTAGATGTAAAGCTTGCTGCGAAGGAGAAAACGGCGTCCAAAAGAGAGGAGGAAATGCTTGCCAGGCGACAGTGAATGGAGCAAATGAAACAGTTAGCAGCTTCTACAGCTGAACTGATTTCATCTGGTTCTGAATCTGAAAACAGCTCAGCAGAAGATAGTGAAAAGATGGAAACTGGGGACAATGCAAGTGAGGGAGCTGCTGGAGGCATCACATTTCAGACACAAAAAAGAAAGAGGGGGCGAAAAACTGTCGTTACTGAAGAACTCGCAGCCGCTCTAGATCGCACAAAAGTGTCAGACCGCAAAGCCGTTTTTGTTATAGCAGAAACTGCCAAAAGCTTGGGACAGAACATTGATGAACTTGCTCTAAACAGAGACTCAATTCGCCGACAAAGAGTACAACACCGAGTCCAGAGATCTGCAAATATAAAGGCGGAGTTTCAGGGTAACGTTCCCCTTGTTGTTCACTGGGACGGCAAACTGATCCTTGATCTAATTGGAAAAGAGAAGGTTGATCGCCTGCCAGTATTGGTTTCAGGGAAAGGAGTTTCTCAGCTACTCACAGTTGCCAAGCTTCCATCTGGAACAGGCGAGGCTCAGGCTGCTGCTGTCTTTGGAGCCATTGAAGACTGGGGCATAGCCGACAGCATCCGAGCTATGTGTTTTGACACGACCAGCTCAAACACTGGTCGGATCGCTGGTGCCTGTGTCCTCCTAGAGCAGAAGCTTGAGAAGGAGCTCTTGTCACTAGCTTGCAGGCATCACATTATGGAATTGATAATTGGTGCAGTGTTCCAAGTGTGTATGGGATTGGGAGCCAAAGCTTCTCCTGAGGTTCCACTCTTCAAACGCTTCCAGGAATACTGGGGATTCACAGACACGGCCAAGTATGAACCAGGGATTGCAGCTGATGACGTGGCAAGTCTAGTGGAAGACATAAAGCAAGGCACTATCGATTACGCCAACAAGCATCTTGAACAGAGTCAGCCGAGAGATGATTATAAAGAATTCTTGGAACTTGTGATTGTCTTTCTCGGTGCTGCTCCTGCCAGAGGAGTGCGATTCATGTCACCCGGAGCAATGCACCACGCCCGCTGGATGTCCAAAGTAATATACTGTCTCAAGATCTGGATGTTCAAGGCTCAATTCAAACTGACTCCTGCAGAAAAGAGAGGATTACGTGATGTGTGTGTATTCACAGTACGTGTCTACCTGACAGCCTGGATCTCTGCACCTCAAGCATCAGGTGCTCCTTACAGTGACCTGCTGCTGCTGAAGTCACTGCTTGAATACTCATCAATCCATCCAGCCATCTCAAAGTCAACATCACGCAAGTTTTCCAATCACGTGTGGTACTTGTCACAGGAAGTTGTTAGCTAGGCTTTCTTCGACAGTCGGGTCAGTTCGTCAACCAAGAGACTGATGGTGAGTGCCATGAAGAATGAAGAAGACCAAGATCAGGATCATTCCAAGCGAATCACTGTTGCTCTTGATTCATTCAAGGACAAGAACTTGGAAGATTTCGTCACAGCAAGGTCAATGAAACTTCTGCGAATGATGGAACTTCCAGACGGATTTCTCGCGGTTGATCCGGACTTGTGGGATGACAGAGACGACTACAAGCAGGCTGCAGAAACAGTCAACTCTCGAAAAGTTGTCAATGACTACGCTGAACGTGGAGTGGCACTTATTCAGGAGTACAGTGGGTTGATAACCCGCGATGAAACTCAGCTGCAATTCCTGCTGCAAGTTGTCGAGGACCATCGCAGAATGTACCCTGATAGCAGAAAACATACACTGTCCGGGATGCCATGAAAATAATAAATTTGGGGTTTGCTGGACATTGTCAGACTGATACTATGAACTCTGTCAGAAACTGAACAAAGAATTCACTATTAACGTGTTCAAAAATAAATACTGTGTTCAAGTGTGTTGTTTAAAATAAATTAAGATATAGTCTGATATACTCGTAATTCGTTGAATTTTTATAATTTTCATAATCTTTGAGGCGTTTGAGCTACCCCTACACATAATAATTTAGTGCTCCAACGTTTTATACAGTGTTTCTATATTATATGGAACAGATTAAGGGGGTAAGACTTTCAAAAATAAAACTTTAGTTTTTTTAAATTCTTTAAGCTCCACCCTAGTGCTCGTGTTGGAAACCACTTTTCGCACTTGTGCTCGTGTTGCCAAACCACTTTCCGCACTTGTGCTGGCGTTGAAAGCCACTTTTTGCACTTGTGTTAGCGTTGAAAACCACTTTTCGCATGGGTGTTAGCGTTGAAAACCACTTTCTGCACCTGCGCTCGTGTTGCAAAACAACATATCGCACTTGTGTTAGTGTTGCAAAACCACCTTTCATACTTGTGTTGGTGTTGCAAATCCACTTTCTGCAACTCCGCTTGTGTTGCAAACCACTTTTCGCCCTCATGTTGGGGTTGAAAAACACTTTTCACACTTGTGTTGGTGTTGAAAACCACTTATCGCACTTGTGTTCGTGCTGCAAAACCACTTTCTGCACTTGTGTTAATGTTGAAAAACCATTTTCTGCACTCGTCCTGGTGTTGATAACCACTTTTCCCACTTGTGTTACTGTTGCCAAACCACTTTTCGCACTTGTGCTCGTGTTGAAAACCACTTTTTGCGCTCCTGTTAGTGTTCAAAGCCACTTTTCATACTTGGGTTGATGTTGCAAATCCACTTTCTGCACCTCCGCTTGTTTTGCAAAACCAGTTTCGCCCTCATGTGAGGGTTGAAAAACACTTTTCGCACTTGTGTTGGTGTTGAAAACCACTTATCGCACTTATGTTGGTGTTGCAAAACCACTTATCGCACTTGTGTTAGTGTTGGAAGACCACTTATGACACTTGTGTTAGTGTTGCAAAACCACTTTTCGCACTTGTGTTAGCGTTGAAAACCACTTTCCACACGTGTGTTAGCGTTGAAAACCACTTTCCACACCTGCGCTTGTGTTGCAACACAACTTATCGCACTTGTGTTAGTGTTGCAAAACCACTTTTCGCACTTGTGTTGGTGTTGCAAATCCACTTTCTGCACCTCCGCTTGTGTTGCATAACCACTTTTCGCCCTCATGTTAGGGTTGAAAAACACTTTTCGCACTTGTGTTGGTGTTGATAACCACTTTTAGCACTTGTGTTAGTGTTGCAAAACCACTTTTCGCACTTGTGTTATTGTTGCCAAATCATTTTTCTCACATCTGTTGGTGTTGCAAAACCACTGACAATTGTGCTGGCGTTGAAAACCACTTATCGCACTTGTGTTAGTGTTGCAAGACCACTTAGGACACATGTGTTAGTGTTGCAAAACCACTTTTCGCACTTGTGTTAGCATTGAAAACCACTTTCCACACGTTTGTTAGCGTTGAAAACCACTTTCCGCACCTGCGCTCATGTTGCAAAACAACTTAGCGCACTTGTGTTAGTGTTGCAAAACCACTTTTCGCACTTGTGTTGGTGTTGCAAATCCACTTTCTGCACCTCCGCTTGTGTTGCATAACCACTTTTTGCCCTCATGTTAGGGTTGAAAAACACTTTTCGCACTTGTGTTGGTGTTGACAAACCACTTTCCGAACTTGTGCTGGCGTTGAAAACCACTTTTCGCACTTGTGCTTGTGTTGTAAACCACCTTTCGCGCTCCTGTTATTGTTCAAAGCCACTTTTCGCACTTGTGTTAGCATTGAAAACCACTTTTCGCACCTGTGTTAGTGTTGCAAAACCAATTTCCACACTTGGGTTGCTATTCAGAAACCATTTTCGCACTTGTGCTGGTGTTGAAAACCATTTTTCGCACTTGTGCTGGTGTTGAAAACCACTTTTCGCACTTGTGTTAGTGTTGCAAAACCACTTTCTGCACTTGTGCTGGCGTTGAAAACCATTTTTCCCACTTGTCTTCGTGTTGCAACACCATTTTCAGCACTCATGCTGGTGTTGATAACCACTTTTTGCGCTCTTGTTATTGTTCAAAACAACTTTTAGCACTTGTGTTAGCATTGAAAACCACTTTTCGCACGTGTGTTAGCGTTGAAAACCACTTTTCTCTCACTTGTGTTAGCATCGAAAACCACTTTTCGCACTTGTGCTGGTGTTGAAAACCATTTTTCGCACTTGTGCTGGTGTTGAAAACCACTTTTCGCACTTGTGTTAGTGTTGCAAAACCACTTTCTGCACTTGTGCTGGCGTTGAAAACCATTTTTCCCACTTGTGTTCGTGTTGCAAAACCATTTTCCGCACTCATGCTGGTGTTGATAACCACTTTTTGCGCTCTTGTTATTGTTCAAAACAACTTTTAGCACTTGTGTTAGCATTGAAAACCACTTTTCGCATGTGTGTTAGTGTTGTAAACCATTTTCTGCACCTGCGCTCGTGTTGCAAAACAACTTATCGCACTTGTGCTGGTGTTGCAAATCCTCTTTCTGCACCTCCGCTTGTGAAGCAAAACCACTTTTCTCCCTCATGTGAGGGTTGAAAAACACTTTTCGCACTTGTGTTGGTGTTGAAAACCACTTATCGCACTTGTATTCGTGCGGCAAAACCACTTTTCGCACTTGTGTTGGTGTTGAAAAACCACTTTCTGCACTCGTGCGAGTGTTGATAACCACGTTTAGTACTTGTGTTAGTGTTGCAAAACCACTTTTCGCACTTGTGTTCATGTTGCCAAACCACTTTCCGCACTTGTGCTGGCGTTGAAAACCACTTCTCGCACTTGTGCTGTTGTTGAAAACCACCTTTCGCGTTCCTGTTCATGGAAAACAGTGGTTCAAAGCCACTTTTCGCACTTGTGTTAGCGTTGCAAAACCATTTTCCGCCCTCATACTGGTGTTGATAAGCACGTTTTGCACTCTTTTTATTGTTCAAAACCACTTTTAGCTCTTGTGTTAGTGTTGCCAAACCATTTTCTGCACTTGTGTTAGCATTGAAAACCACATTTCGCAAATGTGTTGGTGTTGAAAAACCATTTTCCGCACACGTGCTGGTGTTGATAACCACTTTTCCCGCTCTTGTTCGTGTTCAAAACCACTTTTTGCAATTGTGTTGGCGTTGAAAACGACTTTTTGCACTTGTGCTTGTGTTGCAAAACCACTTTTGGCACTTGTGTTGGTGTTGCAAATCCACTTTCCAAACCTGCGCTAGTGTTGCAAATCCACTTTTCACACTTGTGCTGGCATTGAAAACCACTTTTCGCACTTTTTCAAGTGTTGCAAAACCACTTTTCGCGCTCTTGTTATTGTTCAAAACCACTTTTAGCACTTGTGTTAGTGTTGCAAAACCACTTTTCGCACTTGTGCTTGCGTAGAAAACCACTTTTCGCACTTGTGCTCGTGTTGGAAACCACTTTTCGCACTTGTGCTCGTGTTGCCAAACCACTTTCCGCGCTTGTGCTGGCGTTGAAAGCCACTTTTTGCACTTGTGTTAGCGTTGAAAACCACTTTTCGCATGGGTGTTAGCATTGAAAACCACTTTCTGCACCTGCGCTCGTGTTGCAAAACAACATATCGCACTTGTGTTAATGTTGGAAGACCACTTATGACACTTGTGTTGGTGCAGGAAATCACTTTTGCACTTGTATTAGTGTGGAAAAACCACTTTTCGCACTTGTGTTAGTGTTGAAAAACCACTTTTCGCACTTGTGTTAGTGTTGAAAAACCACTTTTCGCACTTGTGTTAGTGTTGAAAAACCACTTTTCGCACTTGTGTTGGTGCTGGAAACCACTTTTGCACTTGTATTAGTGTGGAAAAAACACTTTTCGCACTTGTGTTAGTGTTGAAAAACCACTTTTCGCACTTGTGTTTGTGTTGAAAAACCACTTTTCGCACTTGTGTTGGTGCAGGAAACCACTTTTCGCACTTGTGTTAGTGTTGAAAAACCACTTTTCGCACTTGTGTTAGTGTTGAAAAACCACTTTTTGCACTTGTGTTGGTGCAGGAAACCACTTTTGCACTTGTATTAGTGTGGAAAAAACACTTTTTGCACTTGTGATAGTGTTGAAAAACCACTTTTCGCACTTGTGTTAGTGTTGAAAAACCACTTTTCGCACTTGTGTTGGTGCAGGAAACCACTTTTGCACTTGTATTAGTGTGGAAAAACCACTTTTCGCACTTGTGTTAGTGTTGAAAAACCACTTTTCGCACTTGTGTTAGTGTTGAAAAACCACTTTTCGCACTTGTGTTGGTGCAGGAAACCACTTTTGCACTTGTATTAGTGTGGAAAAAACACTTTTTGCACTTGTGATAGTGTTGAAAAACCACTTTTCGCACTTGTGTTGGTGCAGGAAACCTCTTTTGCACTTGTATTAGTGTGGAAAAAACACTTTTTGCACTTGTGATAGTGTTGAAAAACCACTTTTAGCACTTGTGTTAGTGTTGAAAAACCACATTTCGCACTTGTGTTAGTGTTGAAAAACCACTTTTCGCACTTGTGTTGGTGCAGGAAACCACTTTTGCACTTGTGTTAGTGTTGCAAAACCACTTTTCGCACTTGTGTTGGTGTTGCAAACCCACTTTCTGCACCTCCGCTTGTGTTGCATAACCACTTTTCGCCCTCATGTTAGGGTTGAAAAACACTTTTCGCACTTGTGTTGGTGTTGATAACCACTTTTAGCACTTGTGTTAGTGTTGCAAAACCACTTTTCGCACTTGTGTTATTGTTGCCAAATCATTTTTCTCACATCTGTTGGTGTTGCAAAACCACTGACAATTGTGCTGGCGTTGAAAACCACTTATCGCACTTGTGTTAGTGTTGCAAGACCACTTAGGACACATGTGTTAGTGTTGCAAAACCACTTTTCGCACTTGTGTTAGCATTGAAAACCACTTTTCGCATGTGTGTTAGTGTTGTAAACCATTTTCTGCACCTGCGCTCGTGTTGCAAAACAACTTATCGCACTTGTGCTGGTGTTGCAAATCCTCTTTCTGCACCTCCGCTTGTGAAGCAAAACCACTTTTCTCCCTCATGTGAGGGTTGAAAAACACTTTTCGCACTTGTGTTGGTGTTGAAAACCACTTATCGCACTTGTATTCGTGCGGCAAAACCACTTTTCGCACTTGTGTTGGTGTTGAAAAACCACTTTCTGCACTCGTGCGAGTGTTGATAACCACGTTTAGTACTTGTGTTAGTGTTGCAAAACCACTTTTCGCACTTGTGTTCATGTTGCCAAACCACTTTCCGCACTTGTGCTGGCATTGAAAACCACTTCTCGCACTTGTGCTGTTGTTGAAAACCACCTTTCGCGTTCCTGTTCATGGAAAACAGTGGTTCAAAGCCACTTTTCGCACTTGTGTTAGCGTTGCAAAACCATTTTCCGCCCTCATACTGGTGTTGATAAGCACGTTTTGCACTCTTTTTATTGTTCAAAACCACTTTTAGCTCTTGTGTTAGTGTTGCCAAACCATTTTCTGCACTTGTGTTAGCGTTGAAAACCACATTTCGCAAATGTGTTGGTGTTGAAAAACCATTTTCCGCACACGTGCTGGTGTTGATAACCACTTTTCGCGCTCTTGTTCGTGTTCAAAACCACTTTTTGCAATTGTGTTGGCGTTGAAAACCACTTTTTGCACTTGTGTTGGTGTTGTAAAACCACTTTTCGCGCTGGTGCTAGCATTGAAAACGACTTTTTGCACTTGTGCTTGTGTTGCAAAACCACTTTTGGCACTTGTGTTGGTGTTGCAAATCCACTTTCCAAACCTGCGCTAGTGTTGCAAATCCACTTTTCACACTTGTGCTGGCATTGAAAACCACTTTTCGCACTTTTTCAAGTGTTGCAAAACCACTTTTCGCGCTCTTGTTATTGTTCAAAACCACTTTTAGCACTTGTGTTAGTGTTGCAAAACCACTTTTCGCACTTGTGCCTGCGTAGAAAACCACTTTTTGCACTTGTGCTCGTGTTGGAAACCACTTTTCGCACTTGTGCTCGTGTTGCCAAACCACTTTCCGCACTTGTGCTGGCGTTGAAAGCTACTTTTTGCACTTGTGTTAGCGTTGAAAACCACTTTTCGCATGGGTGTTAGCGTTGAAAACCACTTTCTGCACCTGCGCTCGTGTTGCAAAACAACATATCGCACTTGTGTTAATGTTGGAAGACCACTTATGACACTTGTGTTGGTGCAGGAAATCACTTTTGCACTTGTATTAGTGTGGAAAAACCACTTTTCGCACTTGTGTTAGTGTTGAAAAACCACTTTTCGCACTTGTGTTAGTGTTGAAAAACCACTTTTCGCACTTGTGTTAGTGTTGAAAAACCACTTTTCGCACTTGTGTTGGTGCTGGAAACCACTTTTGCACTTGTATTAGTGTGGAAAAAACACTTTTCGCACTTGTGTTAGTGTTGAAAAACCACTTTTTGCACTTGTGTTAGTGTTGAAAAACCACTTTTCGCACTTGTGTTGGTGCAGGAAACCACTTTTGCACTTGTATTAGTGTGGAAAAAACACTTTTTGCACTTTTGATAGTGTTGAAAAACCACTTTTCGCACTTGTGTTAGTGTTGAAAAACCACTTTTCGCACTTGTGTTGGTGCAGGAAACCACTTTTGCACTTGTATTAGTGTGGAAAAACCACTTTTCGCTCTTGTGTTAGTGTTGAAAAACCACTTTTCGCACTTGTGTTAGTGTTGAAAAACCACTTTTCGCACTTGTGTTGGTGCAGGAAACCACTTTTGCACTTGTATTAGTGTGGAAAAAACACTTTTTGCACTTATGATAGTGTTGAAAAACCACTTTTCGCACTTGTGTTTGTGTTGAAAAACCACTTTTCGCACTTGTGTTGGTGCAGGAAACCACTTTTCGCACTTGTGTTAGTGTTGAAAAACCACTTTTCGCACTTGTGTTAGTGTTGAAAAACCACTTTTTGCACTTGTGTTGGTGCAGGAAACCACTTTTGCACTTGTATTAGTGTGGAAAAAACACTTTTTGCACTTGTGATAGTGTTGAAAAACCACTTTTCGCACTTGTGTTAGTGTTGAAAAACCACTTTTCGCACTTGTGTTGGTGCAGGAAACCACTTTTGCACTTGTATTAGTGTGGAAAAACCACTTTTCGCACTTGTGTTAGTGTTGAAAAACCACTTTTCGCACTTGTGTTAGTGTTGAAAAACCACTTTTCGCACTTGTGTTGGTGCAGGAAACCACTTTTGCACTTGTATTAGTGTTGAAAAACCACTTTTTGCACTTGTGTTAGTGTTGAAAAACCACTTTTCGCACTTGTGTTAGTGTTGAAAAACCACTTTTCACACTTGTGTTGGTGCAGGAAACCACTTTTGCACTTGTATTAGTGTGGAAAAACCACTTTTCGCACTTGTGTTAGTGTTGAAAAACCACTTTTCGCACTTGTGTTAGTGTTGAAAAACCACTTTTCGCACTTGTGTTGGTGCAGGAAACCACTTTTGCACTTGTATTAGTGTGGAAAAAACACTTTTAGCACTTGTGTTAGTGTTGAAAAACCACATTTCGCACTTGTGTTAGTGTTGAAAAACCACTTTTCGCACTTGTGTTGGTGCAGGAAACCACTTTTGCACCTGTATGAGTGTGGAAAAAACACTTTTCGCACTTGTGTTAGTGTTGAAAAACCAATTTTCGCACTTGTGTTAGTGTTGAAAAACCACTTTTCACACTTGTGTTGGTGCAGGAAACCACTTTTGTACTTGTATTAGTGTGGAAAAAACACTTTTTGCACTTATGATAGTGTTGAAAAACCACTTTTCGCACTTGTGTTAGTGTTGAAAAACCACTTATCGCACTTGTGTTGGTGCAGGAAATCACTTTTGCACTTGTATTAGTGTGGAAAAACCACTTTTCGCACTTGTGTTAGTGTTGAAAAACCACTTTTCGCACTTGTGTTAGTGTTGAAAAACCACTTTTCGCACTTGTGTTAGTGTTGAAAAACCACTTTTCTCACTTGTGTTAGTGTTGAAAAACCACTTTTCGCACTTGTGTTGGTGCAGGAAACCACTTTTGCACCTGTATTAGTGTGGAAAAAACACTTTTCGCACTTGTGTTAGTGTTGAAAAACCACTTTTCGCACTTGTGTTAGTGTTGAAAAACCACTTTTGCACTTGTATTAGTGTGGAAAAAACACTTTTTGCACTTGTGATAGTGTTGAAAAACCACTTTTCGCACTTGTGTTAGTGTTGAAAAACCACTTTTCACACTTGTGTTGGTGCAGGAAACCACTTTTGCACTTGTATTAGTGTGGAAAAACCACTTTTCGCACTTGTGTTAGTGTTGAAAAACCACTTTTTGCACTTGTGTTAGTGTTGAAAAACCACTTTTCGCACTTGTGTTGGTGCAGGAAACCACTTTTGCACTTGTATTAGTGTGGAAAAAACACTTTTAGCACTTGTGTTAGTGTTGAAAAACCACATTTCGCACTTGTGTTAGTGTTGAAAAACCACTTTTCGCACTTGTGTTGGTGCAGGAAACCACTTTTGCACCTGTATTAGTGTGGAAAAAACACTTTTCGCACTTGTGTTAGTGTTGAAAAACCAATTTTCGCACTTGTGTTAGTGTTGAAAAACCACTTTTCACACTTGTGTTGGTGCAGGAAACCACTTTTGTACTTGTATTAGTGTGGAAAAAACACTTTTTGCACTTATGATAGTGTTGAAAAACCACTTTTCGCACTTGTGTTAGTGTTGAAAAACCACTTATCGCACTTGTGTTGGTGCAGGAAATCACTTTTGCACTTGTATTAGTGTGGAAAAACCACTTTTCGCACTTGTGTTAGTGTTGAAAAACCACTTTTTGCACTTGTGTTAGTGTTGAAAAACCACTTTTCGCACTTGTGTTAGTGTTGAAAAACCACTTTTCTCACTTGTGTTAGTGTTGAAAAACCACATTTCGCACTTGTGTTGGTGCAGGAAACCACTTTTGCACCTGTATTAGTGTGGAAAAAACACTTTTCGCACTTGTGTTAGTGTTGAAAAACCACTTTTCGCACTTGTGTTAGTGTTGAAAAACCACTTTTCGCACTTGTGTTGGTGCAGGAAACCACTTTTGCACTTGTATTAGTGTGGAAAAAACACTTTTTGCACTTGTGATAGTGTTGAAAAACCACTTTTCGCACTTGTGTTAGTGTTGAAAAACCACTTATCGCACTTGTGTTGGTGCAGGAAATCACTTTTGCACTTGTATTAGTGTGGAAAAACCACTTTTCGCACTTGTGTTAGTGTTGAAAAACCACTTTTCGCACTTGTGTTAGTGTTGAAAAACCACTTTTCGCACTTGTGTTAGTGTTGAAAAACCACTTTTCGCACTTGTGTTGGTGCAGGAAACCACGTTTGCACTTGTATTAGTGTGGAAAAAACACTTTTTGCACTTATGATAGTGTTGAAAAACCACTTTTCGCACTTGTGTTAGTGTTGAAAAACCACTTTTCGCACTTGTGTTGGTGCAGGAAACCACTTTTGCACTTGTATTAGTGTGGAAAAACCACTTTTCGCACTTGTGTTAGTGTTGAAAAACCACTTTTCGCACTTGTGTTAGTGTTGAAAAACCACTTTTCGCACTTGTGTTGGTGCAGGAAACCACTTTTGCACTTGTATTAGTGTGGAAAAACCACTTTTCGCACTTGTGTTAGTGTTGAAAAACCACTTTTCGTACTTGTGTTAGTGTTGAAAAACCACTTTTCGCACTTGTGTTGGTGCAGGAAACCACTTTTGCACTTGTATTCGTGTGGAAAAAACACTTTTTGCACTTGTGATAGTGTTGAAAAACCACTTTTCGCACTTGTGTTGGTGCAGGAAACCTCTTTTGCACTTGTATTAGTGTGGAAAAAACACTTTTTGCACTTGTGATAGTGTTGAAAAACCACTTTTCGCACTTGTGTTAGTGTTGAAAAACCATTTATCGCGCTTGTGTTGGTGCAGGAAATCACTTTTGCACTTGTATTAGTGTGGAAAAACCACTTTTCGCACTTGTGTTAGTGTTGAAAAACCACTTTTCGCACTTGTGTTAGTGTTGAAAAACCACTTTTCGCACTTGTGTTAGTGTTGAAAAACCACTTTTCGCACTTGTGTTGGTGCTGGAAACCACTTTTGCACTTGTATTAGTGTGGAAAAAACACTTTTCGCACTTGTGTTAGTGTTGAAAAACCACTTTTCGCACTTGTGTTAGTGTTGAAAAACCACTTTTCGCACTTGTGTTGGTGCAGGAAACCACTTTTGCACTTGTATTAGTGTGGGAAAAACACTTTTTGCACTTTTGATAGTGTTGAAAAACCACTTTTCGCACTTGTGTTAGTGTTGAAAAACCACTTTTCGCACTTGTGTTGGTGCTGGAAACCACTTTTGCACTTGTATTAGTGTGGAAAAAACACTTTTCGCACTTGTGTTAGTGTTGAAAAACCACTTTTCGCACTTGTGTTAGTGTTGAAAAACCACTTTTCGCACTTGTGTTGGTGCAGGAAACCACATTTGCACTTGTATTAGTGTGGGAAAAACACTTTTTGCACTTTTGATAGTGTTGAAAAACCACGTTTCGCACTTGTGTTGGTGCAGGAAACCACTTTTGCACTTGTA
Source organism: Myxine glutinosa (assembly GCF_964187855.1). Taxonomy (NCBI): domain Eukaryota; kingdom Metazoa; phylum Chordata; class Myxini; order Myxiniformes; family Myxinidae; genus Myxine; species Myxine glutinosa. Next base: position 3,478 of record NW_027617547.1, on the reverse strand, counting down.
TTAGTGTGGAAAAACCACTTTTCGCTCTTGTGTTAGTGTTGAAAAACCACTTTTCGCACTTGTGTTAGTGTTGAAAAACCACTTTTCGCACTTGTGTTGGTGCAGGAAACCACTTTTGCACTTGTATTAGTGTGGAAAAAACACTTTTTGCACTTATGATAGTGTTGAAAAACCACTTTTCGCACTTGTGTTTGTGTTGAAAAACCACTTTTCGCACTTGTGTTGGTGCAGGAAACCACTTTTGCACTTGTATTAGTGTGCAAAAACCACTTTTCGCACTTGTGTTAGTGTTGAAAAACCACTTTTCGCACTTGTGTTAGTGTTGAAAAACCACTTTTTGCACTTGTGTTGGTGCAGGAAACCACTTTTGCACTTGTATTTGTGTGGGAAAAACACTTTTTGCACTTGTGATAGTGTTGAAAAACCACTTTTCGCACTTGTGTTAGTGTTGAAAAACCACTTTTCGCACTTGTGTTGGTGCAGGAAACCACTTTTGCACTTGTATTAGTGTGGAAAAAACACTTTTTGCACTTGTGATAGTGTTGAAAAACCACTTTTCGCACTTGTGTTGGTGCAGGAAACCTCTTTTGCACTTGTATTAGTGTGGAAAAAACACTTTTTGCACTTGTGATAGTGTTGAAAAACCACTTTTCGCACTTGTGTTAGTGTTGAAAAACCACTTTTCACACTTGTGTTGGGGCAGGAAACCACTTTTGCACTTGTATTAGTGTGGAAAAACCACTTTTCGCACTTGTGTTAGTGTTGAAAAACCACTTTTCGCACTTGTGTTGGTGCAGGAAACCACTTTTGCACTTGTATTAGTGTGGAAAAAACACTTTTTGCACTTGTGATAGTGTTGAAAAACCACTTTTCGCACTTGTGTTGGTGCAGGAAACCTCTTTTGCACTTGTATTAGTGTGGAAAAAACACTTTTTGCACTTGTGATAGTGTTGAAAAACCACTTTTCGCACTTGTGTTAGTGTTGAAAAACCACTTTTCACACTTGTGTTGGTGCAGGAAACCACTTTTGCACTTGTATTAGTGTGGAAAAACCACTTTTCGCACTTGTGTTAGTGTTGAAAAACCACTTTTTGCACTTGTGTTAGTGTTGAAAAACCACTTTTCGCACTTGTGTTGGTGCAGGAAACCACTTTTGCACTTGTATTAGTGTGGAAAAAACACTTTTAGCACTTGTGTTAGTGTTGAAAAACCACATTTCGCACTTGTGTTAGTGTTGAAAAACCACTTTTCGCACTTGTGTTGGTGCAGGAAACCACTTTTGCACCTGTATTAGTGTGGAAAAAACACTTTTCGCACTTGTGTTAGTGTTGAAAAACCAATTTTCGCACTTGTGTTAGTGTTGAAAAACCACTTTTCACACTTGTGTTGGTGCAGGAAACCACTTTTGTACTTGTATTAGTGTGGAAAAAACACTTTTTGCACTTATGATAGTGTTGAAAAACCACTTTTCGCACTTGTGTTAGTGTTGAAAAACCACTTATCGCACTTGTGTTGGTGCAGGAAATCACTTTTGCACTTGTATTAGTGTGGAAAAACCACTTTTCGCACTTGTGTTAGTGTTGAAAAACCACTTTTTGCACTTGTGTTAGTGTTGAAAAACCACTTTTCGCACTTGTGTTAGTGTGAAAAACCACTTTTCTCACTTGTGTTAGTGTTGAAAAACCACATTTCGCACTTGTGTTGGTGCAGGAAACCACTTTTGCACCTGTATTAGTGTGGAAAAAACACTTTTCGCACTTGTGTTAGTGTTGAAAAACCACTTTTCGCACTTGTGTTAGTGTTGAAAAACCACTTTTCGCACTTGTGTTGGTGCAGGAAACCACTTTTGCACTTGTATTAGTGTGGAAAAAACACTTTTTGCACTTGTGATAGTGTTGAAAAACCACTTTTCGCACTTGTGTTAGTGTTGAAAAACCACTTATCGCACTTGTGTTGGTGCAGGAAATCACTTTTGCACTTGTATTAGTGTGGAAAAACCACTTTTCGCACTTGTGTTAGTGTTGAAAAACCACTTTTCGCACTTGTGTTAGTGTTGAAAAACCACTTTTCGCACTTGTGTTAGTGTTGAAAAACCACTTTTCGCACTTGTGTTGGTGCAGGAAACCACTTTTGCACTTGTATTAGTGTGGAAAAAACACTTTTTGCACTTATGATAGTGTTGAAAAACACTTTTCGCACTTGTGTTAGTGTTGAAAAACCACTTTTCGCATTTGTGTTGGTGCAGGAAACCACTTTTGCACTTGTATTAGTGTGGAAAAACCACTTTTCGCACTTGTGTTAGTGTTGAAAAACCACTTTTCGCACTTGTGTTAGTGTTGAAAAACCACTTTTCGCACTTGTGTTGGTGCAGGAAACCACTTTTGCACTTGTATTAGTGTGGAAAAACCACTTTTCGCACTTGTGTTAGTGTTGAAAAACCACTTTTCGCACTTGTGTTAGTGTTGAAAAACCACTTTTCGCACTTGTGTTGGTGCAGGAAACCACTTTTGCACTTGTATTCGTGTGGAAAAAACACTTTTTGCACTTGTGATAGTGTTGAAAAACCACTTTTCGCACTTGTGTTGGTGCAGGAAACCTCTTTTGCACTTGTATTAGTGTGGAAAAAACACTTTTTGCACTTGTGATAGTGTTGAAAACCACTTTTCGCACTTGTGTTAGTGTTGAAAAACCATTTATCGCGCTTGTGTTGGTGCAGGAAATCACTTTTGCACTTGTATTAGTGTGGAAAAACCACTTTTCGCACTTGTGTTAGTGTTGAAAAACTACTTTTCGCACTTGTGTTAGTGTTGAAAAACCACTTTTCGCACTTGTGTTAGTGTTGAAAAACCACTTTTCGCACTTGTGTTGGTGCTGGAAACCACTTTTGCACTTGTATTAGTGTGGAAAAAACACTTTTCGCACTTGTGTTAGTGTTGAAAAACCACTTTTCGCACTTGTGTTAGTGTTGAAAAACCACTTTTCGCACTTGTGTTGGTGCAGGAAACCACTTTTGCACTTGTATTAGTGTGGGAAAAACACTTTTTGCACTTTTGATAGTGTTGAAAAACCACTTTTCGCACTTGTGTTAGTGTTGAAAAACCACTTTTCGCACTTGTGTTGGTGCTGGAAACCACTTTTGCACTTGTATTAGTGTGGAAAAAACACTTTTCGCACTTGTGTTAGTGTTGAAAAACCACTTTTCGCACTTGTGTTAGTGTTGAAAAACCACTTTTCGCACTTGTGTTGGTGCAGGAAACCACATTTGCACTTGTATTAGTGTGGGAAAAACACTTTTTGCACTTTTGATAGTGTTGAAAAACCACTTTTCGCACTTGTGTTGGTGCAGGAAACCACTTTTGCACTTGTATTAGTGTGGAAAAACCACTTTTCGCTCTTGTGTTAGTGTTGAAAAACCACTTTTCGCACTTGTGTTAGTGTTGAAAAACCACTTTTCGCACTTGTGTTGGTGCAGGAAACC